>NW_020954590.1:56353225-56357802 GCF_900497805.2 Vombatus ursinus
TCTTTCTTTCTTTCTTTCTTTCTTTCTTTCTTTCTTTCTTTCTTTCTCTTCCTTCCTTCCTTCCTTTCTTTCTTCCTTAACACAAAAACATCTGCTTATAAAAGTCCCTCCAGCTACGGCACATGATGGGCATAAGCTGAACATAGTATGTTACCAACAAAGACTTGCATGCAATAACTGATGTAAAAGATATCTTGGAAATACAGTTTGGGACCACTACATTTAGGAATGAGACATAGGCCACATGGTGCACTGAAATCCTTGAGACATTGAAGGAACTAGAGGAAGGTTGCCCCTACATGAATAGAACTACTATTGATAATTTATGGAGAAACATGGAAGAGAATTTCCACAGGATGAAAAGTCATGCAGGAGTTTGTGCCCTGTATTGGTGAAGGTAGTACTCTACTCCCTTCATGATCCCCTGCTCCAGAATCCTAGATCCTTCAAAGTATCAAAGTCTACCCTTCAACTAAGGCCTCTAAATTTGTAGGAGATGTACTCACTTGCTGCTTTCCAGTTACTCATTTGTCATAGTAACTAACCTAATTAATTAATTACTTAATTAATTAATTCATGTGGCATAAGGTGCCTTTTTTTTTCTCTCTCCACAGATACAAAGGTTACCCTTGCAGCCCCTTGGTATTGTAGAGGACTGGAGAGCTGTTCTACAATGATCAGGTTATAAGGGGGTACATGCTTTTAGTCTCAACCTTCCAGCCATGTCATTAATTATACATGTACATGAGAAAAACAGGAAGCAGAGTATCATTTTTATCTGTTTCTGCATCATTTTATGGCAGTTTCCTGGCAGTGCAGTCACTGATAGATATATTCATGTACGTGTAACTGTTTAAATGACTATGATTTGGGGCTTAATTGCCACCTTGTTACCTTAACACTAGTTTCAAACAGGGGAATCACTGTTTGATGGGGCCTGCCCAGTTAGCTGCTGCTGTCTATAAACACAAATAGGTTCCTTGGGGCTTAATTAGAGGACATACAACTGCACCTAAAGCATGGGAATGTTATAACGGAAACACTGGACATCTGGAATCTGAGTCCAGTTTGGGTAAATTCACCTTAGGAGACTAAATGGACGCTATTATAAACATTTAGGGGAGCAGTGATGGTTTAGTGCTGGGTGTGTGTACACAAATGGAAATAAATGAAAGAAATATAGTTTAGCCAGCATTTCAAGCAGAGAGACTCAGACAGAACAAATGGCTGCATTTCAAACCACAGAAAATCCTGGAAGATGATTAGTCTGCTTTTGTAATAGCCTGCCTTAATGGAAGAAAGCATCTTTCAAAAGGAACAGCAGACTAAAAGTTGAAGGAAAATAACATTTTCCTAGGACAACATAGAGAAAGTCTGTGGAACTCACTACCACAGGATGTCAGCGTCAGACAATGTGTGTGGATTTTAAGAAAAGACTAAACCTGACTTATGACAAAAGGAATACCTATATTTATATAGGCTTGGACGAGTTGCAATAGAATCCCGGACTTTGTAGCTTCCATGAATCAATGAAAAGGTCAGGAAGGGTCAAGTATAGTAGTAAGCACAGAACTCTACTTGACAGAAAGCATTATGGGTGATTTTTCCTCCTTTGAGAATTTCTGTAAGGGCTACTGTCAGAAGCAACATATTGATTTTCTATTTTTTCAGTGAATTTGTGCTAGGATGATAAAATAAAAGGTTGATTTTTATTTTTAATGAAGGAGAAGAAAAGCATTATGGTATGATGTTGCTTAATAAACTCTCTGTTTATCTATCTACTTGTCTATTTCTTCATCTCTCCATCCGTCCGTCTATTTATTATCTATATATTTTGCAGTCTTTAGGGTGAGGAAGACCTGGGCTCAGGTCCCACTTCTTACATAAACTAGGTAATCATGGGCAAGTCATTTAAAGTGTCAATGTCCCGGGAAGCTTTCTAAGATGATGGGTTGTAGAGTAGTTGTTGATCTATATTGGTGCAGGGAGTTTTCTCACTGGGATTTCCCTATGCCAATGAAGTAATAGACCCAGAAGGAAAATGCCTCTGAAATGCACTGTTGTGGTGTTCACATATAACCCTGAAGTTCTTGATGGTTATGAAACCCACTGTGGGCCAACCAATGGACTGCATTTCTACTTCCAAGAGGCTAACTACCAGAACACTGGCCACAAGGTAAGTCCTAAGTCATTCAGGAGTTAAGTTTTGCATTGTTGAAGAGAGCATTCATGGAAGTTTCATGGCTATTTTGAATTAGGGAAAAACAAAAGATGAGTAGTGGTCATAATCCCTTTTATCAAATCTCATTCAATATTAGTTTAAGAGATTTAGCATTCTTGGTGCGTGCGCGCACACACACACACACACACATACAACTATCTCTTCCACAAAGCAACACAGAGGCACATACATAAAAATACTTCAATATTTCATAATTCATGGATATATAGTTTCATTCTTTTGTGTATCCTTTTTCTACTGGTATAGATGGGAATTCCTCTGCTCCCTAGTAGATAGTTTAATGAGTTGCTGTAGCAAAAAAAAAATCATCATTTTATGCCATCCCTCTGATCATAAGCCTCTTTAAATTTAATGCATGAATGAAAAAGCATTTATTAAGTGCTTACTATGTGCAAAATGCTGGGGACAAATAGAAAAGTAAAACAGTCTGCTTTCAAGGAGCTCCCATTCTAATGGGGTAGAGAACAAGGTAGATTTTCACTTCTAGTCAGATGGAAAGGTCCCATGGTCCTTAGAGTATAAGCAAAGCAGATGGTAATACCTGTTTTAAAAATATCATGTCCACTGATAAAATCATATCAGTTTCCTATGTTTCCTATGTTGAATCACTTGATAGTGCCATGGACTTTGGTGGCAAAAATTTTTCTGTCTGGGTCTCCAGTAGCTGTGGCTGTAGGACTTGTAGGAGCAGTCACCAGGCTGCATCTCCATAGGGCATTGCTTCCCAGGATGCTAGTTGATGGTACTGAGCTGAAAGCATTGCTATTCCCAAGGCTTTTGGGTTAAGGCCCTGGGCTATCTCCATCAGGTTTTGATGCACGATGGTGATTTTACTTGCTTGGCACATGCTACCTTCTATAGACCTCTGAACACCTACTGCTTTGGCCAGACTGGCTTGCCTGCTTTGTATGGGGATAGCTTGCCCCTTCTCCATAGAAGTTGCTTCCTTGGATGATGGCTTTGAGGGCTGGGCTCAAAGCTACTCCCAGAGACCTTGTGCGTATTTGTTGGTGACATTTGTTCAGCAGTTTTTGCCGGTAGTGATGAGGAAGGTGAGTCCCTTCTACACAATGATTTCTCCTCTAAATGATGGCTAGGCTGGAAACAGGTTAGTAGTTTGGGGGACACAATTATTCCTAAGGCTCTTGGGTTCAAGATCTTTGACTATCTCCATTGGGTCTGAGGGAAGATGGTGGCCAAGGTAGTGGTGGTAGTTTGACTTAACTGGTACATGCAAATTAGGATGGTCTCTGAGTTCAGATACATATCTATTTTGGGGCCTTATTCATTTTTTTCTGCTTGATAGGACCTTTTAGTACTAAGGTTCAGAGATTTAGGACTGGAAATGATCTTGGAGTTTACCGAGTCTAACACTCTCATTTAATAGGTGAGATAACTATGGCCCAGAGTGGTTAATAAGTGGCCAAAGGTCACAATCATAGTGATTGACCTGGGATTTGAACTCAGGTCCTTTGACACGCAGTTCAGCTCACTTTCTACTGCACTATACTTTTGCTCCACTTTTGTATCTTTTGAGGACCTAAGGTCACTGGTGCGCCCATGATGTGGTGTTAGAAGAAGATTCTAGTGCAGAATGGATAGCATCTGTATCCATATACATGTACAAACACATATGTAAAACCAGGAAAAAGAGGGAAACATGATATGGTGAAAAGGATGATGGATTAGGAGTCAAATGGTCTGGATTCAAATCCTAGTTCTCTACTTAATCTCTGAGCATTAATTCTTTTTCTGTAGAATGAGGGGGCTATACTCCAACACCAAGCTATAAAGAAATGATCTTATGATGCTATGAATGACAATTCCCATTTCTCTAAGTTTCTATTAATCATTTATGGGATAGGATGACATGGGACCAAATCTGTGATTGGTATAAAGAAACTCTTGCTGAGGACACGTCCCAGTATTCTTCAACTTAAAGTCTTAGAAAGCTGCCTGATATCCTAAGAGTTAATTTAAGGGGCTCTGACACCGAGGCCCAGAGGCAGTTTGTGGCAGAGGTCAGATTTTAACTCTGGGCTTCCTGAGCATAAGGCCAATGCTTGATCTGCTGTGTTATCATGTGTCTAAGCACTCATATAGTGTAGCATGGTTTCAAATAAATGCAGATGCTAAAACATGAAGAGCATTCATTGTCTAGCGTGGGGTGGGAATAAATGAGATGCTAAAAGACAGTGAAAGAGCAATCTGTTAGGTACTTAAGATCATGCAGCCCCTTGTAGTTCAAGCTGACTCCTCCCTTAGGAGATGCAGATGGGCCAAGGCAGGTGTGTGTGTGTGTGTGTGTGTGTGTGTGTGTGTGTGTGTGTGTGTG
>NW_020954590.1:56357812-56405521 GCF_900497805.2 Vombatus ursinus
GTGTGTGTGTGTGTGTGTGTGTGTGTGTGTGTGTGTGTGTGTGTGTGTGAAGAGTGAAGCAATTCTTGAATACTCAAGCATAAAATGGCAAATCAAAATAAACCAAGTAAGGGTAACTATTTGGTCCATTGATTTTGAAACGTTAACTCCTCCTTCCCTTGGAAAGAAGTTTTTGAAAATTTACTGATTGAATGAAAATATGAGTTTGGGGGGGCAGGAAGGTATTTGAATAGTGTTTGAATAAAAACAGTGTGGGGTCCTTAACCTGGTAAAAGTATCCAACAAATAAAATTAGGTTCCCTGTAGAAAGTATCTTCTCATTTAGGTGCCTTATATGGTAGCAGAAAAAAAAAGTTACAAAATGTATTAAAATCTTTCATACGGGCACCACATGGTCTTATTTTCCCAAAGTCTTTGATTTCATATACTGCAAACAATGGCATTTGACTTTGTTATTATAGAATATTTAAACTTGAGAAGAAAATATGTTAATTTGTTTATTCATAAGCCTGTTAAAAACTTTTCTAGGGGCACTCATGATGTTTATTCTCTAGAATATAACCTATCTTTGAAGTGGTGTATTAGTTTTTTTTTTTAAACCCAGTCATTCCCAAGCTGAATAATTAGACACTGAAAATGAAAGCTATTCTTGGAACACATTCCTCATATAAATCTGGGCACATGATGCTTTGATTCAAATATTAGACTTACAAGGCTTTGTTATTGTTGGAGGCCTACATTTAGAGTGGCAACTCCAGTTTTTTATGATTATTCCATCCTGAAACAATTTCCCCCCTGCCCAATTAAACCAGAATTAAGAGCACATTTACATCTAAGGAGGCTTAAACATCTCAACAGCATGCTTCAAAAATGGAGACCTTTAGTGGTGGTGTTCATTTTGTCTCTACTTAGTAAGCTCAAAAGAAAACAGAACCAATTCCCATAAGTTTTTTTTTTGAAGGGGAAGGTTGTTTTTGTTACTTTGATCTTAGCAGGTTGTGCATTTTTTATTGGCTGCTAAATATACAAAGCCATAGCCTCATTTGGTTTTCCTGCTACATTCTCATATTGTATATCATATAATGCATTCTGATCTAAATTAAAATGCTTAGGTACAAAATATCATTTCAAAATTGATTTATCATTGCAATTGATATGAAAGCTTTGAGTGAGTTACAAAACTGTCCAGTGGTTTTATTAATACGCCACAGACAGTAAAAAATAAATCCATGCACTTTAGACAATGGATCCTAGAAACCAACAAAAAACCATGCTATTTTAGATGCTTTTGAATTACAAGAGTGATGTGTTGGCTAATGCAACAGCTGGATGTGTTATTGCTTCCACACTATAATCCATAATGCAAACGTAGCTCTTTTCTAGACATTTTCATGCCATTCAAGTTGTTTACATATCTCCTTTATGTGATTTTCATATAATTTTGTGCCAATTGGTGTCATGTTATTTGACAAAATTTCCATTCAGTTAAGACAATTGCATTAGTTCCATTTCTTCAATACCGAGAACCAAGGTGAAGATATAGTTACTTAGCGGGGCACATTATCATGAGGAAGAGTTAGTGGATGCCAGCTATACAAGTGGTGTTGTATAATTAAACATCAAATAGTCTAGATAATAAAAATCATAGATCAATTGTCTCTCCATATTGGATAAATCCTTCAAATATTGTCTTACAACATCTGCGTTGGTCCTTTCATCAGAAGAGTGCCTGTCCTTAAAGTTTGGAAATTTTAGCCCTCTTGGAGCACCAATCAGCTGCAAGAAGTAATTGGCATCTTCTTCCAAAGTTTCAAATTTCCCTACAAAGTCATAGTTGATCACACAAGGATAGCAGAGTTTACTGACCCTTTCCCAGTGAATGTCCATTCCTACTGGGCGGTGAGAATCCAGCAAATAGTGGATAAACTCTTTGAATTTTACACCAGATCCATTGTTTATTTCTTCTTCGTATGCATTGGGTCGATATTTCTTAATGATTGCCTTTCCAAATACTGGATGGTAGTAGCTGTTTGGGTGTTCAAACTTATCCCTAAATGCAGACACTAACCTTTCCATGGGATCACGAACAAAAACAGCTTTGGTGTAAGTATTTAAACGGGTATATATCCCTTTCAAATCAAAGCTATCTAACTTCTTCAAATGTTTTCCATAGTGCACAGCATTATGAGTGATGTTGTAGGCAGAAGAGGCTAGGCCATTTAACACCATGAGAATTCTTTTCCAGTTAGAGCAGCCAGCCTTAGGTACTTCACAATAGAGAATTTTGTGTCTATCTTCTACATAGATTCTGGATACCATGTGAAAAAGATGGGATTGGTCATGGTTCCCACCCCCATATTTCTTACAAAAATCCTGAAGGAAAGCTCTCCTTTTTTCTTGAGCCACATCAGTTTTCTTCCATTTGTCACCTATGATTAAACTCTTGTTCAAAGGGTGAGTGTCCAATGGCCAAGTTATTTGGTCAAATTTTTTGAAAAGGGACTTGGTTACTTGATGTCGTTCATACAACTTGCCATTTGGTGAGTTTATTGTCTCACTTGAAGCCTGAGCATCTTCTTTTAAGTGGCCGACCTCACTCAGGGACCCAGAGAATGTCTTAGTAATTATAAAACTCTCATTGTTTGGCTTCAGCTCCCTTAGAACCTGGAGCTTGGAATCCTGTTGAAATACAAAATAAGAAATTATTAAAATATGACCATGAAGGTGACTGTATTTATAGTGAACTAGACAAATTTGTTTCAAAACTCGCTGCAGACAACAGGTTTCATGTAAGCTATCAAAATAGCTTGGTATTTCATGCACTGCCTCTATTCGATTTCATCAGAAGACTAACATATACTCATAAATTTGATGATCACCACTACACAAATGATTCTCTGTCTTTAGAGTTCCAGTCTTATATTTCTGACTATGTGCTGGGCATCTTTATTTGGATTGTTCCACTAGCACCTCAAATTCAACATATCCAAAACTGAGTTAGATTTATAAACTTCTTGAATGATGGATCTGTGTATTGATAAATCTTTGTACACTCACAGTATCAAACTAGGCACACAGAAGTGACCCAATAAATAACTGTTGAACAACGGAATTTAATGAGATAGCAAGCCAAGCCATACAATTATAAGATCAAAGAAAACAAGTTAAGATCCATTTAATTATGGATGAGAGAATAATACAAAACATCAAAAGAGTGCGTTGTAGTCTTGCTGTACAGCAAGCAAATCCCCTTCAAGAATATACTGGGTAGCTCTGGAGAGTGGTTTGCCTTGGGGTAGTAATCTATACCAAATTTAGCTAGGAGGGCCATGAATGGTATTGAACTTAGACTAGCATTCATGTGCAAATCTCCCCTGAATAGTATGGAACTCAAACTCTTAATCACATGTACATGTGTGAATCTCCTGCTTTTCTGTAGTGTGTCCTGATTCCTTGTGATGAAATATAATTCTGTGTTGAGCAAAAAACACTTAAGAACCACTGCTCAGGACTAGCTTGAAACCTTTCTTGGAAGGGTATTAATTTCTCTCCTCCGTCACTTATTCTGAGTTATCTAACTCATATAGAGTCATGCTTCACAATGTTTCTGTGCTACTACAGAGGCAGCATGGGGTATGGATGGAGAGCTGGCTTGGTAGACAGGAGGATCTGGGTTCAAGTTTCACCTCTGAAACATGCTGGCTGTATGACCCTAGACAAGTCACTTGCCCTCTAAGTGATCTAGGCAACTCTTTAACACTTTAATTTGCAGAAGAAGCAGCAACCTCTTTTGGCAGAGAGAGTTTTCTCATCTGGGCATTCCTTACACCAATTCTTCTTCTGTTGTTTTGTGAAAGTATTCCCTAATGATTGCAGGATGATCTTGTTGCCTTGATATTACCTTAGGATTTTGGTACTCACTACTAAGGTATAAGAATTCTCAAGATAATTGGGGTTTCAGGTTAGAATTAAAAGATCTTCTCTGGGTCACCACTGCCAAAGAAGTATTGGATTTGTCTGTGATAGTTTTAAAGATATGGAAATTGGACAAGTTTAACCTCTAGGGGTTCTCAGATGTGCTGGGTAAGTGTTGGAAGTAGGGAGACTTAATTCAATTCATATCCCCCAAGTTGCCCACCAAAGTAACTTAGGATCAGTAACAAAAGAAATATAATACTGGGTCTGGAAAGAAGCCTTCTTGAACGTCTATAGAATCTGTAGACATGTCCTGTCCTTGACCCTAAGTCCTGAGGATTCTTGAATATCTGAATTTCCAGGACTTAATCTTGGGTTTCCAGATCTCAGATTAGAGATTCTCTTTTCTGAAGGTCACACACATCATCTTTGAGGGAAGATGCATTAACTTTGTGCTATGAAAACAAAACAAATGAAAATTGCTTTTGTATAATGTAAACATTGGTCATTATGTCTAGAATTTCCTTTGTGTCTGTATCTCCTCCTACAAACATGTGCTGACATTGGTCATTTTAGAACATCCTCTAGAATGAAGAGAGCCAGTTTCTGTAATATTGCACAGAATTATGGATTGAATAAATTTCAAAAAATGTTTATTTGCTGAGCATTCACTGTGTTAAGCCTTGGGCAAGACACAGAGATTAGGATATAGTCACCCTGAGGAGTTTACATTCTAGTGATGGAGGATGACATTGACAGAGAAAACTGCAATACAAAATGATGCTTAATAAATTTTATTAGAGAGGAGCAAACCAAGTCCGGGTCCAAACATTTCTTCTGAGAAATGGGATGAAGGAAGTATTCACAAAGGAGATGATATTGGAATTGGTCCTTAAAGGATACACATGATAGGAAGAGAACATAGTCCTGGGATTTCATTGATAGAGGGAACTCCTGGGTGGGTAAACTCTCTGTGCCAATGCAGGTCAGCAACTTTTCTGCAACATATCATCACATAGCCAGCATGTTTCAGAGGTAGGTCTTGAGCCTAGGTCTTCCTTTACACTACCACATTGCCATATATATGCCTTAAATGAAGGGGCAAAGTTCAAATTGGTAGAAATGTTGGTGGGGATAGGGATGGGACAGGAGTGGAAGAACATTGTAGGCTTAAGGAATAATATAACAAAGGGCACAGAGGAGGAACGTTGTGAGAAACCTGTGGTAGAAGAAAATGGCAAACACTCTAATTAGACTCTAGCATGGGACACATGAAAGGGAGAACTAGGGAATAAAGGTTAGGAAAGAGAAAGAAAGTAAAAAATGTTAAGATGAAAGAATAATAAAGACTTTGGGAACTAAGAGTAAAGTGATTTTTACCTACTCACAAGCTCTCATTCTTAGCACACTCTAAGATTCTTCCAATTTAACACTCTTTATCGAATGAGACTATTTGTACATGTTGATTCAATGTGCTCATTTGTATGGCTTTTCTCTTGGATGTGAGGAATTAAGCTGTGATTTTACAATTATTCTTTTCATTCTGAAGTTAATTCCCCTATGGTTTTTTTCCCTTGCAGTCAAAATGTTTGTTGTTCTCTAAGAAGCTTAAAATATGAAGGCCAGGGATGTAACCGAATGTGGAAAAATCAATGGAAAGTTTCTATTTAGTGTAGTGTTGTTACTCTGGATTGGCAAGACCATCAGAGACTGAAAACAAACAGAGCATCACTACATCTAGACAAATAAGTCCTTTCTTCAAGGAGTTCAATATATTTTATAGATTTATCATTACAAATTCCCTCTAAGTTACATTGAAGAGGCAAGACTATTCTTTTGCTTTCTCATTTACAGATGGCAACATTATGGCATAGACAGGTGAAATAACTTACTCAAATAAATTTCCTCACAGTAAGTCAATTATGGAATCAGGACTACAGTTTGCTTCTTCCAAATTCAAGTCCTACATATTTCATTCAGCAGACCACATTCTTTCTACCACCACCTCCCCAGACCCAATACATTATTTATGAGCAGCTGTAGCATGTTAATGTGAAATTCTTTCAATTTTAAGCTCCTATGGGAGGCCTTTCTTGATCCCTTAATGCTAAAGCCTTCCATCTATTAAGTATTCCCAATTTATCCTATGTATCTCATTTGCACATAGTTGTTTTCACATTGTCTCTCCCATTAGACTCCATGAGAGCAGGGACTGTCTTTTGTCTTTCTTTGTATCCTCAGTGTTTAGCACACTGCCTAGAACATAGTAAGTGCTTAATAAATGGTGAAGATCCATTGACTGACTGATGTGATGATGACTAATTCCATGAGGCATCCAATGGGCCTTAACTCAATACACTAAGATTTCCTTTGGGTCAGAGTTAAGGACTACATAGTGCTTTCTTTGTGAGCCAAAGATTTAACATTCTTATCTTTCCCAAAACCATTTCATAAGCACTCTCTTGATCCATTTTTAAAATTAAAAAAAAAAAACCAACAAAATAATATCAGACTTTGACCACAAAGCTAGGTAAGATATATAGGTAATAAAAGCACCATGTAGGTCTATTATTCTGAAATTAGAATGTTCTCATACATTCAGTGCTGAAATAACATTGGTTACTTGAATCAGTAAACTGGAGAAAACCTATACTTTAGTATACAGTAATAAATGAGAAAACATGTCTTTAGAAGGATGCCTATTCCTCATTTTCCTAGTAAAAGTGCTTATTTAGTGCCTGTCTTTTTGAGGGTACTGTGTTAAGCACTGTTGTAAATCAATTAGACAGACACAGTTCTTTTTTATGTGCAGTACTTCCCTTTTATTATGTGTACATTTTATTTCCTGAAAGGGACTGAAAAAGGACATTTGTGTGAGTTACCCAGAGAAAATCAGCTTGAAGGGGAAGGGAACAGATCTGAGAGGACCTGAGAAAAAAGCAACTCCTTTGAGGTAAAAGTACTGACTTGTGGTAGAAGTACATTGTTTCTCAGGAACTATATATAACATATAAGTTATGTAACATGTAACTTAAAAAAAAACTTTAAAGCCTTTGATGTTTATTGCTCAGAAACTGTGAATCAAAGAACTGTTTGGGCACTATAGAAAAAATGCATATTGATTATCTGTGGCATATCTGACAGAAATGAAGACTTTAGATTTCTCAAACTAAGATAGAGGTGGATCACTATACATGACTGCTTTGAGATAGAGAGAAAAAAGCTGTCAGAAGAAGCCAGAATAGAAGTTTTAGGGTGAGAAGCTGGGGAATTAGAAGGTAGAAGCTGATATTAGAAGATGTGTACAGAAGCCAGAAGACAAAAGCGATGGAGCTGGGAAGTTGATGGAGTTGAGAAGTCAACAGAATCAGAAAAACAGAGTAGAGACAGAAGAAAATAACAATGGCTGCTTTGAGTTGAAACAAGCTCTACAGTTAGTATGGGGAACTGATCTGACTGAAGAGAAGCTTTGGTGTTGGGGGCTGACTGGAGAAAGCAGAAGTCTGATATTTGAAAAACTGATTAGGAAAAGGCTGTCTTGCTCTCTCTAGGACCATCTACTGCTTGAGAGAACTTAGAGGCTTTCCTACATTTCTTTCTACTGTCTGCTATTGTTCAAGAAGGGAAACCCCTTAAATTTCACAGAGCAGATCTGAAAAGCTCTGTAGATCCTTGTCTTAAAGAAATGGCTTTTCACCAAAAGAGTGTAATGTCCTGGCAAAGAGAGCAGTCCTAAAAAAGTTGTGCAGATCCCAGGCTTAAGACTATTTGCCAAAATAACCAAATTCTGCTTCAGTGTTTCAAAAATAGCAGAGAAATGACTTTATCCAATAGGAGACCAGGTCCAAAAGATGAGCATTCCCATCCAGAAAGTGACATATGGTATATGTGGTAGACTGGTTTCTAGAGGGACCAAAGACATCAAGGCCTGCATTTGTGAGTTGGCCCATGGTTTCCTTACTCTTGTATCTCATTGTTAGGTTGATGTAAGTTTATACCCACTGTACCCCACAGATACTGTGTGCCTTTGTGGGAGAGTGTGATCTAGGCTTATGGATAAAGTGTTAAGTTATGATTATTATTGTTTTGCCTTCTGTTAGTAAATGTTTCACAATTAAGATTTAGAATATAGGTATTAATTACTTCTTTAAAACTTTCCCTATTATTTAGTACAAAGCACCCTCGAATGTGTTTTACTTCTTATTTAAGCTGTTTGTTTTGCTGCATGTGGTTCTCAGCCCCTCTGGATTTTCTCAACTTTGATAACACTGAATTTCATTTGATACTGGCAGTTATAATTTGCTTGCTCAGGTGTATATTTATTCCAGGTGAATGACACAACCTGGCTTCATGAAGAAATAGATCCCTCATCCCTTCTGAACATCTAAAAATCATCCAATTAAGCCACAGCAACAACAATAACATAACTGTAGATAGGACAAAGTGAGACAAGCTTCTTCACCATAAAATAACAGAATTCTTCAGGTGGTAGATTAAAAATAACACATAAATTAAGTAAGCATTTTCACTTTGTGCAAGCAAACAGTGAGTTGAACTTATCAAACAAGCTGTCATTCCCAACTTCTGTTACTAGACCTTTGATTATTCCCCAGTGAAACCTCAGTATCATCTTTTGTGGTTGTTGTTCAGGCATTTTTCAGTTGTGTCTGGTTCTCTGTGACCCCATTTAGGATTTTCCTGGCAAAGATACTGGAGTGACCTGCCATTTCCTTCTCTAGCTAATTTTACAGATGAGGAAACTGAGGGAAACAGGGTGAAGTGGCTTCCTTAGGGTCGCACAGCTAGTAAGTGTCTGAGGCTGGATTTGAACTCAGGTATTCCTGACTGAAGACTTGGAACTTTATCCACTGTGCTACCTAATGAACAGGGCTTTACAGTCTTAGGGAAAAATCCCCTAAAAACTTCCCTTGAATTTTTAACACCAAGAAGCCACAGTCTCATCTCTTTCCTCTCCTTCACTGCTAAAATCCTTGATAAACTATTTATTCCTATCCCTCCATTTCCCCACCATTCACTATTTACTTCCTCTTCAATCCTTTGCAAATAATATATTAGCTAGTATCTACATAGTACTTTAAATTTTGCAAATATTTTTACAAATATTATCTCATTTCTTCCTCACAATGGCTCTGTCAGTTAGGTGCTATTATTATCCCCATTTTACGGATAAGGAAACTGAGGCATAAATGATTTGCCCATGATCACACAGCTAAGTGTTTGAGGCACAATGTGAACTCAGGTCTTCCTGAATCCAGGTCCAATGATCTATCTACTACTCCATACTGGCAATCTTGTTCCTACCTCAACATACGAGTAACGTAAGTTACTCTTTCTTTGGAAAGAAAATGACATCTTAATTGTAAAATGCAATGGCTAACATCAGTCTTTATCATCCTTTACCTCTGCAGCTTTTGATACTGTTGACCACATCCTCCAAATGGATATCCAGAAACACCACACCCTGTTGGTTCTCTTTTTGTATCTCTAACCATTTGTCTTTGTTGGCTCCTCATACTTTCCCCAAACCTAAATGTGGATATTTGTTAAGAAACTATCCTTAGCATTTTCTTCTCTATACTTTCTCTCTTGGCAATCTCATTCATTCCCATAGCTTCAACTACCATCTCTATATCAATGGCTTGCAAATCTGTGTATCTAGTACTGATCTCTCTTTTGAGTTCCCATTTCAAACAACCCAAAGGACTGTTTTCAGCAGGATACCAAAGTGGTATTTCAATCTTCACAAGTCTAAAACTGAGCTTATTTTTTTCTTTACCTATTCATTCTTCTGACTTCATTTTTCTGCCATTTTCCAAATTTCCCATATTTGAAATCTTGGGATTATCTCTGATTCTCACCTCTTCCTCACCCCCCATATATGACTAGATGGATTTGATTCTCCCTTGGCATTGTCCATTCTCGCCTCTCTATTCCAGTCCCTAGTATAGATGCTCATTGCCTTCATCTGGACTGTGATAGGTTCCTTATAGTCTATCTTGCCTCTTGTTGCTTCTTTCCTCACTTACATTTCATTCTGCTTACTTTTACCAGAACAATTTTTCTTATGCATAGATTTGGTCATGTCATCCCTCTGTTCAAAAAATCTTGAGTGGCTCCCTACTCTACTGCATCAAGTTCATATTTCCTTTCATGGCACTAACATTCCACAATCTACTGTCACTCTATTTTTCCAACCTTACTGTCAAATTACTTTTTCTGTGCTCTAGCCAAAAAGGACTTATTATTGCCCCCAGAAATCAGACTATACTCTCAAGAACTTTTGCTTTTGATCACCCAATTTTCTTTGTATAGCATCTCCTTCTCCATCTTTGCTTAATAAATTGCTGCACACCCTTTACCACCCAAATCAAATATAATCTGCTCCAGGAAGTCTTCCTTTGTTCCTTTTGTTAATATGGCTTTGCCACCCTGACCTCTTAGAGCATTCTATTTTGTAACTCTAATGTGCTTATCACATAATGTGTGTTATGGATATCTGTGTTGGTGTCTTGTCCTGATACCAGACAGGTAAGCTCCCTGGGCAGAGGGACTATACAGCATGTTGTAGTCGGTAGGAGCACTTGATATGGAGTCAGAGGACCTGAGTTTGAATGCTGGTTCTGCCACTTACCATCTGTAATCCCAGGCAACCTCTTTGAGCTTCAGTATACTCATTTGTAGAATGAGAAGGTTGGACCAAATCACCTTTAAGGCTTGTTCCAGTTCTAAAATTGTGACCCTATATATTTCCACAAGTATGTACTAGATACACAGATTTGCAAGCCATTGATATAGAGATGGTAGTTGAAGCTATGGGAATGAATGAGATTGCTAAGAGAGAAAGTATAGAGAAGAAAATGCTAAGGATAGTCTCTTAACAAATATCCACATTTAGGTTTGGGGAAAGTATGAGGAGCCAACAAAGACAAATGGTTAGAGATACAAAAAGAGAACCAACAGGGTGTGGTGTTTCTGGATATCCATTTGGAGGATGTGGTCAACAGTATCAAAAGCTGCAGAGGTAAAGGATGATAAAGACTGATGTTAGCCATTGCATTTTACAATTAAGATGTCATTTTCTTTCCAAAGAAAGAGTAACTTACGTTACTCGTATGTTGAGGTAGGAACAAGATTGCCAGTATGGAGTAGTAGATAGATCATTGGACCTGGATTCAGGAAGACCTGAGTTCACATTGTGCCTCCCATAGTGGTCTGAAAGCAAAAACTTCTTGTATTGTATATATTGCATTCTTAAAGAAATTAGTCTGCCTGGCTGTTAAAACTTTATCTAATCTCATTTCTATTATTCAGTAGGATTCCTTGTACACTCTAGTCATGTTGGTCTTTTCAGCATCCTATCAAAATGATGCCTATTTCTGCTTTTGTGCATTTCCTCATGCTATTGCCCCCATTAAAGTTGCCTTTCCTAGTCAATTCAGATCACATCCATCACTCAAAGTCTAGCTAAAAAATCTCTCCCATGAAACTCTGCCAAGTCTTTGCTGATCCTCTTTCCCAGAACCTTGGCAACTCTCATAGTTTGTATCAGGCCAATTGGCTGGTAGCCAAACTCTATTTTGCACTCCAAATTGTTGCTGTTTATATTCAGTCTTGTCTTTCCAATAAGATTGTAAGATCTTAGAGGGCAGGAACCATGCTGCAAAGTTCTAAAAAGCACTTTGCAAACGCTTAATAGATACTTGTTGACTGTTTAAAAGAGTCAATTCTATGAACTTGTTCTTTCAGCATTCAAATAATATGAAGAAAAGTGATTACTAGCCCCATTTCATTAAGATGAAAACCAACGTGCAATATATTAATTTTATCCAAGATAACCAGATGAGGCTTTATTGTAATCTCTTTCTCTTTTGCTGAGATAATTTCACTTGTTTTTGAGTTTATGAGGCCATAAGTGGTTCCCATCTGTTGATGAACATATTTCTAAGAGCCATTTAGTCTCAAGTACGGAATACTTGGGGGTAGGTTAAATTATAACTTTTATATTAAGTGCCATATTAGTAAGAGAACAAGAATTGGAAGCATGTGTTCAGTTTCAGTCTTTCATTTTTGAGGCTTAAGTCAGGCAAAGAATTAATTTCATTTGTTTACAAAGTGGATTATGCCTAACAAAATCTATTTTGTTTATAGTAATATTTTAGTCAATCCATTGTTTCAGAAAATAAGAACAATCTGATTGGTTAATTATTCAATATAGTAAATTACATTATTCCATAGCCACTAAACATTGGCCTAATTTAATTAGCAAATAATAGCATAATGAAAATATTCCTTTTTACAACATTTTTAAAGCTAGGCACATTCCTGTGATGGAACAGTGAAAAATCTTGTTTATTTCATTGTCTTTTGATGGTAGACCACAGGATGTAACATAGCACTTCTGTGGACATTCAACTGTGTCCACATTAAGAACAATAGAAATGAGGCAGGTTTCATTGGGATCTTATGCTGGAACACAGAATTTTCTCTTTTGTTCATGGTTACATTAAATTTTCTTTCCCAGAAATACATATCCTGATGTAGTCTGGATAAAAGCACAGTGTTAAATGAAATTTACTTTCCATCCAGATTTGATACAGAAAAATTATCATTGTCTCTACTTTTCCTATGGAAAGAGAATTAACTAGGAATTTGATTCAGTTTAATCTAATTGAACAAATTAAGCACTTACCATGTACAAGGCACTGTGCTAGGAGTGACAAAGAGGAGAAAAAGATGAATAAGACAGAGTTCCGCGTCTTCATGGAACTTACAAACTTATGGGTGGAGTGAAAAAAAGACAGTTTTACAAATGACCATGATACAAGGGAGAATATGATATGGCCCACAAGAAGGGCACAATATGCTAAGGGGGGTACAAAGGAGGTGGCTATCACATCTGGTTCACAGAATCATAAAGAAAAGATAAATTTGAGATGAGTCTTGAAGAATGGTAAGATTTTGAAGGGCAGATGAAAGGAAACAAGCAAAGACTTTGAAGCAAGCATGTGTGTTTAGTCAACAGTGACCAGTCTAACTTGGTTGGAATGTAGAGTTTATATAGAGAGTTCAGGCTAGAAAGTAGCTTGGTATCACACTGTGAAGGATCTTGCATGCCAAGATGAGGAATTTAGAATTAATTGGGTAGACGATGTGGAGCCCATCAAATTTTTTTGATCAAAGAAGTGACGTAAGTGACATGACTGGGACTATACCTTAGGAAATCTAAAATTTTTACATACGCACACATATATTTTTTCTCAGGCACTACTTGGATTTTAGAAAGTCGATCTGATCTTTCTTAGTCTAATTTTTCAAGGATCAGTGACTTCATTGATGTAGGTACTCTCTCCATCAAGGAGACCTCTCGACTCCTTTGTTTATGGTTGTCATAAGTTGCTGTGGCTGAAAAAAAATCATTACCAAGTGACCACTTTTCTGGTGATGAGTCTCTATGAAGTGAGCAAAGTTGACTTTTTGATAACAGACAAGTAATCTGTTGCTAGGTGTGTATTCAAAGTCTTTCTGGTTTGCTTGTGTTATGCAGTCAGGCAAGGTGGGGTGGGTAGATAAAGGTAGAAGAAATAGAACAGAGAATCATCTGAGGAGGAGGAAGAAGGTATACTTATACTCCTAGAATCTTAAAGGTGAAGGAACTTTAGATATCATCTAACCCATGCCCTTTATTTTATAGAGGATGAAACTGAAATTACTGAATATATATGTCTATCCATGCTCAAGAATTTAAAAGCATTTCAAAAGTTAAATAAATGGAAATCCCTGAAACTCCCAAAAGGAAATAACCAACTATAAAGCTAAAACCTTTTGGTAGTCTCTGCTGTATGCTGAAAATTTTCACTAGGACTTCGAATGAGAATGTGAAAGAAGTAAAAACTAGAATTGAAACGGTCACCTCCCCTCTCTGACATGCCACAAAATACCCTCTGAATAAACATTCATTGTGTCTCCTTTTGGTATTCTAGAAAAGTATTCATAAAACCCATCTGCCAGGTTTTTACAGTCAGTTATATGAGATTTATTGCAGATATATGCAATGTAAAGATTATGGGCTACTGATTTTCCATACTGAAAGATTTATCATCTAGGTGAACAAAAAATGGCGGTTAATGTTACCCTATAACAAGGATGAATTGGATCATCTCAAAAAGAATGTACATATAAATCTAGTCAACTCTATTAAGTGGCTAACTATCCAGTCAATCACTTTCTCTTTCTTTTCCCTCCCATTGTCTGCTCCTTATTCGTTTCCCTGGTCATTAGTATCCTTACGTTGGGATGAACTGAAGAAAAGACTTAAACTAAAATCTGTCAGTATTTCAGGACAGTTCAATTAGGTTGAACAGGTTAAAACCATTGATCCATGGGCACAAAGCTTATGAAATGCCGTCCAACACAATCAGAAAGTACCCTGTTAGTACAGAATGATCCAATAATACTTCCATAGGGAAAGCCTTCATTGATATGTTTAGTTCAAAAGCTAGGGTCAGAATGGGTCTCAGAATCTTCATGTCACTGTGCTGATAGGTAGTCTAAAATATGACTTTGAAGGTCATTATTTATGCATGGATTTTATTCACACATTACATATCTGTTTTGCTTCTATATTTGTTTATAAAGTTTATTACTGATATAAGAAGGCTTAAGGATTTCAGATATAAAGGTGATTAAGGTCAATTTGCAACTAAGGTCTTACTCTGTAAAATAAAAGGATTGGGTTATATGATATCTAAAGTTCCTTTGGCTTTAAGATTCTAGGATTCTACTAAATATACCATCTTCCTCCTGTTTAGATGATTCTTTGTCCTCTTTCTCCTACCTTAATCTACCTACCCCACCTTTTCTGAGCTGGGAATGAAGAGGTCTTGTCATCCTGCTGCCCAAGAGTGAATTTTACTCTATTGAAGAGTGGCTTCATCCAAGGTTTGAGGGCATTTTTTTTGGACTATGCTTAAACTGAGATATTGAACTAGGGTTCTAGTTACTGCCTGGCCCTCCTTCCCATGGAACAATCATTGCTTAAACCACAAGCTTGAAATCTTAAAGCTATAGAAAGCTGAAAAATCTATAGAACACTGTATCCTACCTTCATCTCTTCCTTTTTTCTTCTTCCCAAACCTATTATGTCATTAGTGTGAGGGATTCCTGGTGTAGAAACTCCTTCACTGATGCTGATGATTTCAACTCCTCCCTAATTTGTAGTCTTAGAGAATTGTCTGAATCTCCAAGAGGTTAAAGGATTTGCCCGTGGTCACATAGCTAGTATGCATCAGAATCAGGAATTGAACTCAAGTCTTTCTGACTCTACACTGCTCAGATCTGTACACATAGTTATTATAATCTGCAAATTTGGTGTTGTAGAAGTTTTTATGGAGGCAACTAGGTGGCACAATGGATAGAATAGGAGTCAGGCACACCTGAATTCAAATTCAGCCTCAGATACTTACTAGCTGCGTGACCATGGGCAAGCCATTTAATCTTGTTGGCTTCAGTTTCCTCATCTATAAAATGAACTGGAGGAGGAAATGACAAACCACTCTAGTATCTTTGCCAAGAAAACCCCAAATGGGGCCACAAAGAGTCGGACATGACTGAACAGAAGGAGTTTTTATAGGTTTTTATAAGGAAAGCAGCAGGGTTTAGTGGAAAGAGCACTGGATTTGATGACAAAATGCCTGAGTTCAGATCCTGTCTTTGTTAATTACTTGGTTGCCTCTTAACAAATTACATAGAATCTTTGGGCCTTGGTTTCCCTATGTGTAAAATGGCATGTTTGGGCCAGATGATTACTTCCAGCTTCAGCTTCAGTTTATTATCCTAGACTATTGATTGACTATTAATTACTCAGGCTATGATAAAATAGTAACAAAAATCCATATGTAAATTGAAAAACATTCCAAATATTTGATTGAATTCTACCCAGGTGTTTGGTGTTAAATAAAGCAACCTCAGGCAATGCTGCTAACTAATAACTGTGTTTACAGTAGCCATTATTTTCCTCTTGGTGTCTAGGCCTTAACAAATGACTAAAATGATCCTTATCAGTCTTCCATAGTTTCTCCAATGTATGCCTAGAGGCAGCTAGGTGGTACAGTAGATAAAGTACTGGGCCTGAAGTCAGGAAGGATGACCTGAGTTCAAATCCTACCTCAGACACTAACTAGCTGTGTGATCCTAGTAAGTTACAACCTCTGCCTCAGTTTCCTTAACTGTAAAATGGGGATAATAACAGCATCTCCCTCCCAGCATTGTTGTAAGGATTAAATAAGATATTATTTATAAAGCACTTAGCACACAATACCTGGCACATAGTAGGTGCTTAATAAATGCCTGTTTCCTTCCTTCCATACTTATAGAGGCAAGGACACAGATGGGAGTTTCAGCTTTCTGGGTATTCTATTCTTATGGATTCTTTCTTCCAGATTTCACATTGACATTCCAGTTCATGACTGACTCCTAATTGCTCCCTGGTTGTGGAACTGTCTGACCTTTACTATGGATGGTCTTTCATTTGTGAAATATTTCACTGCTAACCCCCATTATTAGTGTCACTATGCCTTAAATCCATCCCCTTTGCTTTCATGCATTTTCAAAGAGACTTCTAAGTAGGATAGATTTTTAAAATATGCAACTTCCAATTCTGGAAGACAGGCTTTAGAGGAGACGAAAGGGATGTGATCTTTCCCTGCCCCATTAGTGCGGTTTTGAAATGGAAAGATGTCTATAAGTCAAAACCACCTTCTTGGGTCAGGTTATTTGATAAGAATAGACCAAGGTAATGCAATCTCATGTTAAAATTAGAAGTTCTAAAGTTCACTGCAGACTGGCAAGCAGGCCTGCTTCCCAGCTCCTGGTGGCAGAAAAGGAAAGATTACAGGGCCATACATACAGCGAGACTACAGATCAAAAGCAATCACTCTCAGCCTTGGCCGAAGGCCCAAGTTTCACTCAATGTGGCAGGTTGAGAATAAGGACTCCTGGGAAAAGTCAAGGTCGGCATATCAGGAGTCAGACACCCTGTCCCTCCCCTGGCTTCTAGATGTTCACAAGGTAAGGAGAGTCAGGGTATGACCTTGGAGAATGGCTTCTGTTTGTGGTGTAGAATAATTACTCACCTTTCAATGATAAATTCTTATCAGCACCTGCTTCCTTTCAGCTTTATGTAGGAATTCCGAGGAGAACTAATGCAATCACAGCCAGATCCTTCCAGGATGTGGGCTGACCACTTCTTTTTGTGGTGATTTAATATTTTCTGGGTATCAGGATATCATTTAGTACATTGGAGCAGTAATTAATTGTTATGTTTGAATGGCCTGAAAGGATTGATGTATCTTCAGAAGCGAGTGCCCCCATCACACTAAGGATGAGATCTTATGCCTGTCCATTCCTTTGACACACACATATGTGTGTATGTATGTATATATATGCATGCATGTGTATATATATGTGTGTATGTATGTATGCATACATACAAGACATATCTTTTAGAAGGGTACCTAGCACAATGAACTCTACAAATGAGAAAATCAAGTTCTAGACTTGTTCAAGGTCACATAGATAGTGGGAGAACTAAGGTCTTCAGACTCTGAGTCTAGTGTTCTTTCCACTATACCCCAATTCCTTGTTGGTGGTAAGGGATGGAGTGAAAAAAAAAAAGACTACAGCACTCTGGAGTCAGGAAGATCTGAGTTCATATGTAGTCTGACTTATTGGCTGTGTGACCCTGGGCAAATCACTTAACCTTTGTCTGTCTCAGTTTCCTCATCTGTAAAATGGGGACAGTAAGAATACCTACCTCTCAGGTTGTTGATATTTGTAAAGAGCTTTACACACCTTAAAGACCTATATGAATGCTGTTTGTTATTATTGTCATTTTTCCATTTTTCTCTCTCCCTCCATCCTTCTTTCTCTCATAGACAAATACAGACAGCCTCACTTAAAGTAGTCTTTTGCTTTAAGGAACAAGAAGAACCTGAAAGTAAGGAGTCAAAGTAGAAGGGCTAAATGTTAATTAACTTTGCTTCTGATTGATGTGTAACTGGGTGAGTTAAGATAGTTTAATTTGTGAGGGTGAACATTTTCCAGACCTAGTTAGTGAGGTTAGGGAGGTTAGTGAGGAAGCAAATAGACTAGGAACTGGAGTCTTACAAGACTTCACTGCTCATTTTAAAGTGAAAGTTTCAAGGGAAAGGGACAGAGGAAATCTTGTACTACAGATATATTACAGAGGTCTATTTCTGTGGAATAACTGACATCCACTGTCCCAATATCTGGATTAGGAAGGTCTGAGAACCTGAAATTTGTGCAGAATTTGTGACAAATGTAACTTAATAGACTTCTCTAGTGTTTGGTTAACAATGGTTTTAAAGCCCTATGCACAAAGAATATGGGGCAAATGCTAACCATCACAATGTGACTAGTGATAGGAAGGAAGCAAAGAACTCACTTTTCAAGAGTGATTTCCAGACCAGCACTTCCCGTGGTGTTTTAGTGGCTTAAAGTGAAAGCTTTGCTACACACATTAAAAAAATTATCTTACTTCTATTAGACCAAATCTTACTTACTTCTAGAAATAGGAAATCAGAGCAGCATACATTTAGACCTGGGGAAGGTGCCATCAAGATCATCTAGTCCAATCATCCCATTTTAAAAAAGAGGAAACTGGGACCCAGAGATGATGTTAGAATCAAAAGACAGCTTTAAAATGTCTTCAAAATAATTTTAAAGTAAAATTTCATAAATTTAAAATATTTATAGTGAAAAATATTTAATTATCCTTGACAGAACAGTATTTTAAATTATTTTTTCAATTAACAAGCATTTATTATCTCTCCTTCCCACTTTTCTCCCACTTGGCACCCCCCAAAAATGAAAAACAAAACCCTGGTAACAAATATGCATAGTCAAGCAAAGCAAATCCCCCATACTGAGGTAGTATAGTACTTGAGTACCTTATGCATTTTAATTAAAATTGCAGTTGTCAGTAGCTATCTCAGCTATGTTTGTAGATTATGAATTAGTTTGGAATGATGGTGTATCCTTCTTTTAAAGTCAATTTCTAAGTTAAATGCATTATCTCAAAAATAAAGAATTATGCTATACTGTTGCTCCCGTATGTTTGTTTGTTCATTCATGGTTTGTGTTACACTATGTTAGAAGAAGCTTTAAAATAAAACACAAAAAACCTTTAAACTAGAGTTTGCACAAAACTTTCATATATACAGAGTGACTTAATGATTTCCAACAACTAAAAACAAATGTACCTTTTTTGCAAAAAACAAAGAAACAAACAAAAACCCTAAATGATCACCCAAAACAAATTAGCCATGTCAGCGGAAAGGCCATAAATGGATTTAATTGCAGCATTCACTTTTGTCTCCAACCAACTCTATTTTCACTATTTGAGTTCGTCATATTGGCCTACTTGCTGCTTCCCATATGAGGCATCCCATCTCCCACCTCTATACATTTGCCCTGGCTATCTACCAAGCCTGCCTAGAATGTTCTTCCTCCTCATCTCTGACTTTTGGAAGCTCCCTTTGAGTCTCAGCTTAAGTGCTTCCTCTTCCTCAGTGAGGCCTTTTCTTGATACCCACAATTGTCAGTGTTTTCCAAAAAATTACTTTGTTATTACTTAATTTTTACTTATCTATTTATAATTGTTATTTTCCCCTGGGAGAATATAAACTCCTTGCAGGCAGGCCTATTTTTATTTTTCTCTTTGTATCCCCAGCAAATAGCAAAGTGCCTTGTATGTGATAGGCCCTTAGTATTAAAGCATCATAGATATATGAATAGAAGGAGCCTTAAAGTTTATCTCGTTTCATTTACTCATTTGATACTATTTGAGGCAATTGAGGTCTAGAAAGCTTAAGTATTTGCACAAAGTCACACAGCACAGTCAAACTCAGGTCTTCTGACTCTAAATCTAGGACTCTATTGAATGCACCAATTAATCACTGCTTACTAAATTAAAATAAATTGAATTTGGAGAACATTTTTCAATGCTTTAAGATATATCTGAAATATAACATGCTTAGAAAACCTACAGCACATTTCATTCCTATTAAAGACATATGCCAAGAATTGATCTAACTCCTGGAAAGTAATTTGGAATTATGCTAAGAAAGTGATTAAAATGTCCATATCTCTTGACTACTAGAAACCTCAATTCTAGGCAAAGAAAAGTACAATGTTTAACAAAAAGATTTGCAGTAACGTTTTTATAGTTTATCGATCTTTTTGGGAATGGCTAACAAATTCTGGTACATGAATACAATGGAATATTATTTCACTATAGGAAATTTTGAATATGAAGACTATGGGGAGGTAACAGCTGATGCAAAGGAAAGAAGGCAGAACCAGGAAAGCTATAAAAACATACAATAAATACAACAATGTAGATGGAACAAGAAAACAAAATTTGAAACTGAATTCTGAGCAATTGTAATGACCAAGTTGTAACCTGAAGAAGAGATGGAAAATGACCTCTTCTGTTATTTGCAAAAAGCTATGGAACACAGCGTATACTATTAGAATTGATAGATATGTTGATTAGCTTTGTTGAACCACTTTTTCCTCTCTTTTTATTCTTTTTTTTATAGGGGAGGGAATATATGAGTGGGAGGAGGATATCGATAAAAAGGTGTCAATAAAATAGACTAAAGTTTAAAAGTAGATAATTTTCATGAAGTTGTAGCAGGAAAAATAATGGGTTGTAGATTTATCCTATTCTGGGATAATATTCTAGGATCCTATTCTGGTGGCCATATGGGTCACTGCTAGTTTTTGTGTTAGCCTCATAAACAATATTGTTAAGAAGTTATTTTTAAGAAGATCACTGATTTCCCCAGTGAATCACATAGTCAAGAATTCAATGTGTTCTCCAGAGAGCTCAAGTAGTTGTTTGTTCTCTGAGCTCAGGTGTGGTAAAGAAGCCATGGGCTACACAAGCCTTCTAGCTATTGGCATGCTGGTGGAAGTTTTCTCTTCAAATTTCAATCTATACATCCTATGTGAATGTGCAATTAACAATCTACTTAATGAAAGAAAATCTGATTTTCAGTTTCAATGTAATAATACTATCTAAAGTGGCAACCTGGGTTGATTTCAGGATAAAACTTCTGTATGACAATGCTCCACAGTATATTCTTCTCTGGTAGGGATTTCTCTGTTGATTATCCATAGTGATGAAAAGAAAATACTTGTCAAGAACTAAACTCTGAAACAAAGAAACAGGTATTCAAAGAAGTTGTGGTATTGCTTCTTGTCTGTGTGCCAAAATGGAAATAAATTAAAGATGGATGATGCCTATTGTTTTATCCTGTGTTTGCCTATGCCCCACCAATAAATACTAACTATAAACTCAAAAGAAAACATGCGTGCTCTTCTTCCAAAAAGCTCTTAGGTGAATTAACATTTCCTGAGTGGCACTGCTGTGTAATGGAAAGAGTACTAAATTTCCAGTTAGGAGAATTCTGATTCTTCTAATCTCAGCTCTGATACTAATGATTTGTGTGATCTTGCACAAATCACTTGACCTTGAGAGGTTTTAGTTTTTTCATTGGAAAAAGAATGCAATAGATGAATTGATCTATCAGATTATATCTAGGTCTGGTGCTCTATCTTGCCTCTGTTTACTACCTGTGTGATCTTCTGACCTTATTACCTCTGGTGGATAGAGTGCTGTGCTTGGAGTTAGAAAGACATCTTCATGAGTTCAAATCCAGCCTCGGCTAGCTGTGTAACCCTGATCAAATCACTTAACTCTGTTTGCCTCAGTTTCCTCATCTGTAAAATGAACTGGAGAAGGAAATGTCAAATCCATCCCAGTATCTTTGCCAAGAAAACCACAAAAGGGTCACAAAGGGCTGGACATGATTGAAATGACTAAACAACAACAAATCAAATATAAACTCCTATATTTGACATTTAAAACTTCACAAGATGACCCCTTTATACCATTCCAGAATTCTTACATATTACTTCACTCTAGACACTCTCCCTGACCCAGACATACTGGTTTATCTGCTGTTCATCTCACACTATACTCCATTTCCATGCCTTTGCACTGATTGTTCTCACTGCTAAAATGTATTCCTTTCTCATCTCCACTTTTAAAAATTCTTGGTTTCTGACATTGCATTTTGGGAAGATGGTGCAGTAGGTCAGAAATTTCCAGGCTTTCTAAACTTCCTCCACAAATAGAACATTTCCATGAAATGAACATAGAGCAGCAAAAATAAAGGGGTAAAGCTGTTGTCCTAAGACAATTTAGGAAGACCTCAGGAAAGACAAGACCACCAGAGGCTGAGATTTGGCCAGAGTGGAATGTAGACACCTTCAGGCTGTCTTCACTGAATTAACACACAGCAGGCCCTGAGGCAACTCATTTAGGAAGCAGTAGACCTCAAGAAATTTCAACTCACGTCTCAGGAACGTTCACCAACCTGTCTCACTGTAGGGAACAAGAGCATTTTGGGGACAGTGCAGCTTGGGGCCCTAACTGTGGCTTAAGGGAGGAGAGGAGTCCGTCCTTGAAGTTGAGCACCCAAACAGAATTCAGAAAATAACAGTAAGGAGGACCTGAGGCCTGCGGCAACATTACCCACAATTCAAGATTAAAACCTGATTATAATAATAAGCTGCTAAAAATAAAATAAAACAAAATAAAAAAGAAAAATGAGTAAACAAAGGAAGAAGAACCTGACCATAGATAGCTGCTATGATATAAAAGATCTGGGTTCATCTTCAGAGGAAGATAGTGAGGTAAAAAAAGCCACTTCTACCCAAAGAGCAATGTCAAATGGTCACAAACCAAAAAGTTCTTGGAAGAACTTAAAAAGGAATTCAAAAATCAAATAAGAGAGATCAAGGAAAAATTAAGGAACAAAATAAAAGCAATGTGAGAAATTTTGAAAAGAAAGTTAACCAATTGGAAAAAGAGGGCTAAAATCTTAAGGAAGAAAATAACTCCTTGAAAACTAGAATCAGGCAAGAGGAATGGAATAACATTATAAAACACCAAGGAATAATAAAACTAGAAAAAATAGAGAAGAATCTGAGACATCTCATTAGAAAAATAACTAATCTGAAGAACAGATTAAGGAGAGAAAATATAAGAATTGTTGGACTACCTGAACATTATGATTAAAAAAAAAAGAAAGTAGATACAATATTACAAGAAATTATTAAGGAAAATTTTCCTAAAATTCTAGAACAAGAGGGTGAAGTTGAAATAGAAAAAAATCTACCATTTACCCCCTGAAAGAGATCTCAGGAAGAAAACTTATAGGAATGTCATAAGTTTCAAAACTCCCAGGTTAAGGAGAAAATATTGCAAGCAACATGAAAAAAAAAACACACTTTCAATACTGCAGAAATACTGTAAAGATTTCACAAGACCTAGCAGAGTCTACATTAAAGTCAGTAGGTCTTGGAACATCATATTTTCAAGAACAAAAATTGGGATTGCAGTGAAGAATAACTTACCCAGCAAAGTTGAGTACAAGCCTGAACAAAAAAAAAATGGATATTTGATGAACTGAAAGACTTTCAGGTATTTTGGACAAAAACACCAGAACTCAATGGAAAATTAGAAGAAATATAAGGAAAACATTAAAGACTACTGCTTATTCTTATATGTGAAAATGTTATCAGTATTTTTAAAACTGCCATCATTATTAGGATAGTTTGAAAGAAAGGTTGGGACTGAGTTGTATATGAGGAGGTGATTCTAAAAAATCAAAATTGGGTAGAAAAAGGTAAAAAGGAGCAATCATCTCATAAAAATGGGATGTGAAAGGAAGAACTAATACAGAGGGGTTAGGTGGGAGTGGGTAATGTTGTAACCTTACTCTCATTTCCTTCAATACTCATCTCAAGCTATCTTCTTCATGAAGCCTTTCATGATTTCCACTAGCTGTTGTGGCACTCCAAACGAAAATTTTGTATTTACTTATATTCATACATAGGTACTTATTATTCCTCCCATTAGAATATAAGCTTTTGGGGAAAGGAATTATTTCATTTCTGTCTTTGTAGCGCTCAGCTACAAAGAGCCTGCCACATAGTAGGTGCTTAATAAATGTTAATTGATTGAAATTTTTTTTCTTGTGTTCATCAGTGAGGATTTAGGCTCTGCTTTTATAAACTTTACTGTGTAATTTTAATATATAGAACTTCAACACTTCAACTGAAACAAAGTACTACCTAAGAGTGGTAATATATTATCTATGAACAACCGCCCAGCCTCCCCAAACCTTTAGATGTTTCACTAATAGCTGTAAATGCAATGCTAAGGGAAACAAGTCTTATAAAGGGCATTAAAAAGCCATATAAAGGCTTGCATGGTTTTTCTCAAGCTGCATAGCAGAGGAAGTATGAGAAAAAAAACACCAGTGCCCCAGTGGTGACAAGGAGCAGCTCCATGGTACAGAAAAAAGACTACTGGCCTAGGAGTCAGGAGACTTGGATTCCAGTCCTGGTCCTATCACTAACTAGCTGTGTGACCTTTGACAAATGACTTCAACTCCTTGGCTCTCCTTCAGTTTCCTTAGATATAAAACGAAGGGGTTGGATTAGATGACCTTAAGGGTCCCCATTCAGCTTTAGCATTCTGTGAAATACCGAAATAGTCACCTAACTTCAGTGTTATAAATAGCAGTAATTTCAAATATTGAGATAGATCTATACAAAGAATCCAAGTAATAATCTTGCCGTTTGAATTCATAGAATATTACATTAGCTAAATGAGTGAAAAAATTTTTGTTTTAAAGCTCAGTAAGTTAGGTGTTTGTTATTTTCTATCTGTTGCCTATTGGGTAAAGTAAGACCCTAATTAGCACTCTGGAATCGCTCTGGACCTTTTATTTGGTACTGGTGTTGATAGACATAAGAAACCATGGAAGAATATACCATTTGCTGGCATGGAGGAAACTGGCATGGAGGACACTCTGACACTCCATAAATGTTGACTTGAAACTTACACTCTTGGCAAGGATGAATGACAACTTATGCTAGATGAGTAGGAAAACATGGAGATTGATGTTTGTGGTTAAAGACTAAGTGTATCTTATAAATGTCTGTATCTTTCGCCAGTGAGGTAGACTAAGTGTCTCCTTACTATTTTGCTTGCATACCCTATCAGCAAACATTTTTTGACCAGTGTCCAATATTTTTTATGTACAAATTATATAAGTGTATTAATAATTATTGACATTATAAAACATCTAAAATATAAATTACAGAAAAATGAGATAAAGATGAAGTAAGATTTGAGTCAGTAGAGCCACTAAAGCTTACTGAGTATGGGAAGGACATGATCACTATGAGCTTTAGGGAAATCCCTTTGGCAGCTGTGTGGAGGAAGGATTGGAGAGGGGAGAAACACAAGGTGGGGACCCCAATTAGGAGCCTATTGTAATAGTCTAGATAAGAGGTCCTAAAGGACTGAACTAGGCTGGTGGCTCAGTGGAGAGAAGGGGATGAATGCATGAGATGTTGTGAAGGCAGAGATGACAAGGTCTGACAACTGATGGGATATATGAGGTGTAGGAGAGTGAGGTGCTGAGGATGACCCAGGTTATAAACCTGCATGATTGGAAAGATGATCTCTCCAGAAATAGGAAAGTTTAGAAGAGTACTATATTTTGGAGAAAAGATAATATAATAACCTGTTCATGCCTGCTTCTCTGGTATTACTTATTATTCCCACCAAATAACTAAAACCACAGTTTGGGTATCTTAATGCAGAGATTATTACAGAAGAGTACATACTGTAGTCATGAGGTAATTACAGGGGGATGTGGATAACAGGGAAAGCCATGAGGACCTGTGTCTGTGCAGCTTCTCTAAGGTGTCTATGTTGGGTTAACTTATAATCTCCTTGAGGAGCCCGTGCCTTGAACAGCTCCAAAAGGCCAGCAGTAGGAAGGGGTAACAGAAGTAGTAGTCCTCAATAAACTCCAGTGGCTCCCTATTACCTCTAGGGTAATATATAGTCTCTGTGTTTGATATTTAAAACATTTTACATCCTGGTCCCACCTTACCTGTCCAGGTTTATTACATTTTACTTCCTTTTGCAAACTCTATAGACCAGCCCAACTGGCCTCCTTGCTATTCCTCATATAATCTTTGTACCGGCTCTCCTGAATGTCTGATATGCACTCTCTATTCACAATGGACTGTTGCAACACCCTGGCTTCCTTCAAGATTCAGCTTGAGCACACCCCTTTTCTGGTCCCGTCCTTCCCAGCTGTCAGTGACTTCCCCCAAAGGTTATCTTGTAACTTCTTTTTTAATGTTTTATATGTACCTGTGTATATGCACATTATCTCCCCAGTTAGATTGTTAATGAATCAACAAGTATTTAGTAAACATTTTCTATATGCCAAATACTGTGATAAGCACTGAAGATACAAAGAAAGGCAAAAAACGCCATCCCTGCCCTTAAATATAGATATTAATTGAAGAGACACGCAAATAATCACATATACAATATATACATGTACGAACATATATGTATACACATATATACACATGCATGCCTGCATATATACACAAAGCTGATGAAAGGTCATTTCAGAGGGAAGGAACTTGGTGGAGCAGAAAAGTGCTGGGGCCCAGGAAAGGACCCTGTAGAAAGTGAAATTTCAGCTGAGAACGGAGGGAACTAAGAGGTAAAAGTGAAGAGGGAGAGCATTCCAGACTTGGAGGGAAATATAATTCAACAAGGATGAACCAGGAGGGGTGTGGTCGAGGAACAGCACAGAGGGAGGTATAGCTAGATACCAGAGTAAGAGAAAGGGAATAAATGTAAGAATAATGGAAAGGTAGAAAAAGACGAGGTTGAGAAGGGCTTTAAATGTCAAATAGAGAACATTACATTTGATCCTATGATAGGACGTAATAGGGAGCCTCTGGAGTTTATTGAGTAAGGGGAGATGATAGATCTGCATTTTAGGAAATTCGACTTCGCTGCTGAGTGAAGCAGAGATTAGAATGAGGAAAGACATGAGATGGGGAGAGCCTGAACCAGGGTGGTGACTGCGGGGAGAAAGGGACATACCCAAGAGATGTGAGATGACAAGATTTGACAACAGATTTGATATACTGGGTAAGTGAGAATGAAGACTAGAGGATGATCCTAAGGCTGTAAACATGAGTGATTTGGAAGATGGTGATGCCCTTGACAGTTTTGGAAGGGGAGAGAGTTTGGGGGTAAAGTTAATGAGCTCTGTTTTGGATATGTTGAGTGCAAGACACCTATAGGACACTCAGTTTGAGATGACAAAAAAACAGTATGCAATGTGGGACTACAGCTCAGGAGAAAGATGGGGTGGGGGTGGATAGACAGTTCTGGTGCATAAAGAAGATGATGAATTCATGGGAGTTGTTAATATTAACAAGTGAGATAACATAGGAGGAAAAGAAAAGACGGCCTAGGATAGATCCCTGAGTTTCAAGATATGAACTACTTCACTTTTTTTCTTCATTCACTGTATTTTTTCTTTGAGATTAGCAGGTTGGTGCTGAAAGGGTCAAAAATATTTACTTTCATGTAAAGAAAAATAATTAAAGTAGTAAATGATGTAAAATATTGACCTCTTCCTAGGTGAATAGTTTGGTTTCTGAAAGGACTAGGAAAGAAACTTTTAATAATAACTGCTAATGTCTATTTGTAAAGAAACCCAGTTTTCCAATAAGCTGTGAGTAGTTTGGTAGCAAATGGAACAGAGAATAAACTGTGTAATAAATATAAAGGCTCAAATTATACTACATAGGATGTAGGGTGATGTTCCTTTTGTATACAAACAATTTTTCTTTAAGAGGATAGAAAGTTTATTTATTAATAACTGCTAAAAATTCAAGTATAAAGAAAAAGTTGTAAGAGACAAATGATGTTGAGTGATCCTATTTGAGGATTGTGGGGAATTAGGTGGCTCAGTGGTTAGAGTACTGGCCCTGGAGTCAGAAAGACTCATTTTCCTGAGTTCAAATCTTGCCTCAAACACTTATTAGCTGTGTGACTCTGGGGAAGTCACTTAACCCTGTTTGCTTCAGTTTCCTCATCTATAAAATGAGCTGGAGAAGGAAATGGCAAACCACTTCAGTATTTTTGTTAAAAAATGACGTCACAAAGAGTCAGACACACCTTAAAAATAACTAAACAACAACAAAGATTTGAAGACTACAAAATGATTGGAGTTGCATTGTCTCTCAGCTCATTTGTGTGTAACTTTTAAGGCTTAAGAGGGTAAAATCTTACAAAATAAAAACTTAGGTAAGAGGAGACTACTGGGTCATTAAATAAGGATTTCTGATAGCATGGAGAGATTTGTTAAGCTTTAACCTCTAAGTAAAAGGTGAGTGAATGCCAGGAGGTTCTGATTTAAGTCATTGAAGGTATTGAAGAAAATAACTAATGAAAATTGAAGGCTGAAGAAACAGTGTGAGGTAAAAAGACTAACTCTATAGGAGCTGTGTGATAAAAAAGGTAGCCAAAACAGCTGACAGAAGCCTTCAGCTGCAAGGTTCCCAATTGGTTGGGAAGAGCTCAACCACTCATAAACCTGGCAGAGTATGTCTCTAGTTTATGTGGATATTATGATGTGTTTATGATGAGTGTATTTGCTTTAACCTCAGTACCTGTGACGTTATTATCCCCTTTTGCCTTGTAGCTATGTAAATGGTTATGTTTAAGTTCCAAGAGTGCCATCATTATGAAGTTAGTTTTGTGTAAATGGAAGTACACTGGTCAGGGCTGAAGCACTTAAATGGTGACTGGGAGGGGGAGTGTATTCCCTCCAAATAGGGTTAACGTAGGATACCGAGAGAGAGTTTGAGGGTAACTATGTGTTGGCAGTCCTTCTGTAGGAACCTGCACCTGCCAGAGTGAGGGCAGGTTGGGGTGATCAAGTCCACACAAGAGAGTTAGTCAGTAGTACGTGCCAATGCAGGAGACATGAACTACCACACTGTGGGTAGAGATACCCCATGTGCGCACCACATTTGTACTCCCAGTGGCTAACACAGCACCTGACACATAGGTGTAATGCTTGTTGATTGATTGATTGATTGGTTGGTTGAGGAACTTTCTACACCAAGATCCCTATAACATTGAAATCACAGGTCCGGATTAAAGTCTGTGCTAGTCAAATGGGGAGTAGCATATGTTTAAAGACTTTGAGAGAGGTAGTAATGCAGAGTCAAGTCTTAGTTCTTACCACTGAGAGCAGAATCCTGGGAAAATCACAGAGGAGAGTTGAATTTGTTAGGGGAAAATGAGATAAAAGTGTCCATTTGCAGCTTTTGGTATCAACAAAAGTTAATGATATGACTGTGGGACTGTTTAGACTCCAGAATTCCATATCTTTAGCAGAAGGTCAGTTTCTCTTCTCCACTTCTTATTTCTTTGGACAACGGCACAAAGGAATGGGAAGAGAACAGGAGTGGTTGGCATGGCCACCAAATATCTAGTGATTTCTCCTATCACCGAGAAGTTCCAAGCCCAAATGTTTTTCACTTTCATAAATGACAGCTTTTTCAAATTCAAAGCAAAATACTCAATATTAGGGTAAGGACACAAAATACGTACCTGGTTAACGATTGGCTGCTGGAATTTCTCTCTAGATACTGAAAGGGAAAAAGAGAAAATGAGAATTAATACATTGTTAAGTTGGGCAAACCAGCCAAGCTAGGCCTGCACCTTACAGCATTCATATTCTTTGCCTCAGAGAAAGGCAATGTGGGATAGTGGATAGAGAGTAGGCCCTGTAGTCAAGAAGAGTTAGGTTTAAGTTCCACTTCTGACCCATCCTGGCTATATGACCCTGGGCAAGTCATCTAAACTCTGAGAAAATAAAACAGAAATCCAGAAAAGATACTAATAAGGAAATGAACCAAACCTTTTAGGGAAATGACAAAGGGAAATCTCAAAAGTACTTAGAAATCTGAATGATAGTAACAGGTATCTGGGAAATACAAAACAAAACATACTAAAAAAGTGTTCCAAGATATAGCAGTGATTTCATGGAATCTGCTAGACTATAAGCTCCATAGAAGATGGATTTTATCTAGAAGTCTCTACTGAAGTTCCTACCACAGAACAATATATAATAATGTTGTTTGAACTGATTTGTTAATTAAATTAAGGGCTTGAAAGTAGGCCTTGAGGTAGAAGAGGAGAGAGAAACTATAATCATAATGGTTTATCTTTCTCCTTAGTTAGAAAGGTGATAGGGAAATGTTCATGACATTGTCAGAGATAAAGGCATTAAGTACAAGACTTAATGGCTTTAGCCACTGAATCTCAGTGAATCTCCAGGACCAAATGACATTCAGTGAAAGAGCAAAGGGCATTAAAGTATAAAGAATCAGGGCTACCCAGTTAAAGGTTATTTTATCTTGAAACAGCTATGATAAAAAGGAATTAGAAAGGGTTCAATGTCCTATACATCTTTGATAGGAAGAAATCAAACTCTTACTAATTATACAAATATAAATCCATAAATATATATGGGGACTAGGTGGTGCAGTGGATAGAGTACAGAGGCAAGCTTGAAGTCAGGAAGATCTGAGTTCAAATCCTACATCAGACATCTACAACATGTGTGACCTTGGGCAAGTTACTCTGCTTTCCTCAGTTTCCTCATCTATAAAATGAAGATAATAACGGCATCTACCTCCCAGGGTTGTTGGGAGGATCAAATGGTATAACAATTGTAGAGGGCTTAACACAGAGACTGGTGCATAGTAAGCAGTATATAAATGTTTGCTAATATGTTTTATGCATACACATAATGAGAAAAGCATGACATAATGGATCAAATGCCTACCTTTAAGCTTAGAAAATCTGGGCTCAAGTCCCACCACTGAAATATCACATACTGGCTGGGTGACCATAGAATAGTCACAATATCTCAGTGCTCTACGCACTGTGATTATAATCACAGAGAAAGTGCCAATCTGCAGTGGTAGGTGGGGTTTCCTCACCTGGAATTTCCAGTGGTGTTAAATATAAATGGGGCCACTAAATTTAAAGATCCCAGCAGGCCACATATTGTCTTGGAAAACCAGGTATTATCATCTATGTTTTATTGTATTTTTGTTTATTTTGTTAAATATTTCTTAATTACATTTTAATTTGGTTCAGGCTGCACTTCGGAGTGTTCCTGGCATGTTTAACACCTCTGCCATATTATACCAATGAAATCCTAGAGTCAGTCCCTATCCCTTATATTAAAATAGCAAAAAAAGTTAAAATAGAAACAATAGAAACAAATTGATTTTTCAAAAACTTTAAATTGGTATCCTCACTAAAGACATATCATTAAAGAAAAAAGGCGTGAACTCAATCTGTGATGTTTTATATTCACTCACTCATTCCATTAACCAAAAGTGTTGAGTTCCTGCTCTGTTTGTTGTTGTTCTAGAAGGCACAGGGGAATACAGCAACATATCATTCATGGTCCCTATGCTCAGGGTACTTACATACACATCTAGTAGTTGAAACAAGACTAGCCAACCTAAAACAATTAGCAATACTAAGTCTCAGTACATATTTTCAAGTGCTAAGTGGCATGGTCCAAATTATATGCAAAATGGAAGTTCAGACAAAGGGCATGTCGCTTGGGATTGGAGTAGTCAGGGGAAGGGATTAAGAAGATGGGACTTGAACTAAATGGGCAGTATTTAGAAAAAAAAAAAAACAAAGAAAAAGGAGATGAAGAAAGTCTGGACTAAGAAACAACATTAAAAAAAGTGATGGAGATAGGAATGACCGTGGTACCTTGAAGAGATTGACCTCACTAGAGTGCATAGTTTGTTTTGGGTAGTGATTATAAATAAATTGAATAGAAGGTGAGGATGAAGATTAGAGTGGGCAGGACGACTAAGTGATAGAGCATTGGCCTGGAGTCAGGAGAACTTGAGTTCAAATTTGGCCTCAGAAACTGTGTGATCCTGGACAAGTCATTTAACCCTGTTTGCCTCAAAAAAAAAAAAAAAAAGATTAGAGTGGGCCTTCACTATCAAATAGGAGAATTTAGGGTTGATATAGATTTTAAAGTAGAAGAATGATATGATGAAAGCTTCATTTAGGCTGATTGGTTTGGTGGCTTTGTAAAGGGTGACAGGAAGGAAAATGTCTTGGTTATAGAGCTGCCAGGTAGATGGTTTTTGCAATAATACAAGTGAAGATAAGAGAGTATGTAAAGGAGTGGTGGGAGTGAATTGACAGGATTCAGGGATATTGAAAACAGGAAGTAAAGAAAGGATGATTTAAATGACACTATAGTTTTTAGTTTTGTAATTTGGGACCATGATGGTTTTGGTAACAGGAATCAAGATACCAGTAGGAGCGTAGGAAGTAATGATTTGTGTTTTTAATATACTGAGCTTTAGGTGATACCGATATATTTTAGAGGAAATGTATCCTTCGAGCAGTTGAAAACATGGGAATAGAATACAGGGTAGGAGACACACACAAATAGGGAAATCACTATTCAATTAACTCTGAGCTAATGTAGAGGAGCAGAGGGTAGTTAAGTGGTGTTGTGGATAGAACACTGGGCCTGGAGTCTGGAAGATCTAAGTTCAAATCCAATCTCAGACACTTACTAGCTCTGTGACCCTGGGCAAGTCACTTAACCCTGTTTGCCCCAGTTTCTGTATCTGTAAAATGAGCTGGAGAAGGAAATGACAAACCACTCCAGTATCTTTGCCAAAAAAAAAAAACCTCAAATGGAGTCATGAAGAGATGGACATGAGTGAAAAATGACAAAATGACAGCAACAGGGGAGCAGAAGCATAGATTTTTCACAACTTGGATACCCCAAGAATCATGTATAAATGGGCTTTGGAATGCATTATATGGTTTGTTTTGCAGTAATTTTATCTAGGACTATTTTATATGATGAACACAAAGATTCATTCATATTCTTTGGTCTGAGCACATATTGACTTATGGTGTTAGATGGCCACTGGCCAGATCCCAAAAATAGGCTTTGGGCTAGAGGAAGATGGATAAAATCCTCTTAGTGGGTTTCTTAATTACATTTTAATTTGGTTCAGGCTGCACTTCGGAGTGTTCCTGGCATGTTTAACACCTCTGCCATATTATACCAATGAAATCCTAGAGTCAGTCCCTATCCCTCTTAGTGGGTTCTTAATTACATTTTAATTTGGTTCAGGCTGCACTTCGGAGATACAGATAGATACTTAAAAACATTTTAAAGGTTCTAGTAATATATTAGCAGCCAAATCAATAGAAGAATGTAACACAGGTTCTGCTAAGACCTTCAGATATTGCTACTGATTTGTTTACTTCTCAGCATAGTGTAGTAGAAAGTGAGTTGGCAAGGGAGACAAGATACTTGAGTTCTAGACTTGACTCTACTACTACTGGTTGTGTACCATGGGTGAGTCACCAACTCTTATGGCCTCAGTTTCCTCTTTTGAAAAATAACAGCTAGTAATAGTTAGCATTTATGTGCTGGAGACTGTGCTAAGCACTTTGCAAATATTATCTCACCTGATCATCACAGCAACCACGGGAGTTTTATTATATCCTTTTATTACCTCTAATTGAGGGTGACGAAACTGAGGCAAACAGAGGGTAAATGATTTACTCAAGGTCACATTGCTAATAAATATCTGAGGTTGGATGTGAGCTCAAGTCTTTCTGACTCCAGGTCCACTGTTCCAATGGGCCACCTAGCTGCCTGTGTTAGGGGGGTTGACATTCTATGATCTGATTTTTAAAATGCTTGCAATAAGATGCATGAAGTAGTGAAGAACAGAAAATATCAGAATCTGGAATTTATCACTATTTGCATATCCAATACAATAAACTTAGACAAACCTCCAAAATAATGAGTGAATGACGTTAATCATTAATCAGATGTAGAAAGAACATCACTCCTGAAGAAGATACCATTCTGTTCAGAGATGCAGGACTGAAGAGGTTCAACATAACTGTAGATTAGAAACTAAAACTTTCCTCCAGGGATGCTGTATTCTATTTTTCTGTCTTCCTCTCTTAGCCATTAAGACACTGGGTTGTGATGAACACAGTGGGCTGTTCATCTGCTCCAGGAGAGCAATTCTGTGTTTTTAATCAATACTGGTGTGTTGTGGGTATAACTCTAGAAGAGGCACTTCAATAAGGCTAGAAGATATTAACCTGGGAGCTTGTAAAAATATGCTGTCTCCTTCAGTTACCAGTGGCAGTGAACTCACCTCATACTTTTAGAAAATACCAAGGGCATTGCCCTCATCACAGCCAGCACAGTGAGATTTAATTCAACTTTATGAAATGTTCCAAGAGTCATCAATGAAACACAGTAAGCCCCATTTCCACCCTGGCCAGGGTGGGGGTGGGAAAGGTTGAGAATGAGCAGGGTGTGAAGTTATGTGATGAGGTCCTGGACATTCTTAGATGCCCTATTGACCAGAGAAGCTGGACACACTTTTACTGTGCTTGGAAACAACATTATTCATGCATTTCTGAGATTGGGTAGCTGGAAAAGGGAGCTTTGAGCCACAAAGCTGTGGTAACCTTATATGTGAAGTGTTTTGCAAATTTGAAGTGCTGTATAAAGGCCAATGATGATGTTTGTGTAAGGGGCTTTTAGGCCATGTCCAGATTGCCTAATATGGAGGTACCCTGACATAATAATGCCCAAGATCTATGGTTCTTTGGGTTACCAGATGGAAAGCAAATGAATATGCTTACCTCACAGATAATAAAGCTGTCCTCTCTAGGCAATGAAGGCAGGTGGGCTGGGGCTATCTAAACACTCTCTTCTCTAGGAATGCCGGCCAATTTATGTCTATTGGAGGGGAAATCAGAAGGAGAAAGTTTGAAGGAAGATTCTGTTACCTGAACTACACATACAGGAAGGGAAAATGCTAATTTCCTCTGGACTTCAAGGGGGAAAAATACCCTCATTATTTGTGTTCAAAATATTTTATAGTATTTGTGGGGTGTGAGATATGTGAGTCATCTTCTAATATTATTACACTCATTGCCATTCATTCTGGAGGAATTTCTTTTCACATTTTTTAGTCCATGAAGCAGAAGGAAGGATTGAACCTGACCATTTTAATAGCTGATGGTAGACATCCTTAGCTGGTTGAAAAGAAAACAATTGGATGGTGTGAAAATCCATCTTCCATGGAGCCGTTGAAGTACTCTTCCTAATGCACAATGCTCTTCATGTCACTGCCCTGCTCAAGAATATTCAGTGGTTCCCTATTGCTTCTAGGATGAAATAAAACACCTGCACATTAGCACTTAAAACTCTTCACAAATTGCTTCAATCTACCTTCAGAAATTTATTTTACAATAATCCCTTTCTGTTCCAGCCAAACAATTGACCTTCTGGTCCCCAAATTTGATATTTCATTACCTTCTTCCATGTCTTTGCAAGGCTGTCCTTTATCCTGGAAAGCACTCCATCCTCCCTTTCAGCACCTCTTGGAATACTATACCCTTTAGAACACTTCTGTTGAATACTCTCTCCTCTCTGGGTTTTCATCATACTGCTGCTCTCTCTCTATCTGACTGTTCTTTCTCATTATCCTTTTCTGCATCATTATCTACTTCTGGCCCCTAATTATGAATATACTCCAATGCTCGGTCCTGTATTTTTTCCTTTTTCTGTACACTATATTTCTTGGTGACCTCACCATGTCCAATGGGTTTAATTATCTTCTTTACTCAGATCTATATATCCAACCCTGGTGTCTCTCCCAAGCTCTAATTTTATATCACTTAATGGGCATTTTGAACTAGATATATCCTACAGGCATCTCGAACTCTGCATATCCCAAACAGAACTCCTTCTATCACTGCCATCCCCACATTTTCGGATCTTAAACAGCTATTTACTTAACAATAGGACAACAGGAAGAGCAATATCACAAATATTATATTTGCTTTAATATGTGACACTTATGGTATTATTGTTATTATTCTTTTTACTGAATTCATAATTTAGCAATTGCTGAATCTGACTCAATCCCCAGCAGTGGCAATTCCGAGTATTGGGAATATATTTAAAGAAACCAGCTAAGGAGCCACATGAATGAAGAAAATCCATGTGGTCAGAGTAACTCACGACTTTGGGACCGTAAACTTTGATTTTCTCTTTCTGTGTCAGGAACTGCTCCTAAAATTTCCTTAAGCTTCTGTTTTGAATAGATGTTCCTACCACTAAGGTGAGTTGATCCCTGGGGTGCTTGACTAACTCCATCCTGGGCATGAAGTCTCAGCCAAAAAGGCTGATCCATTGAGTTTCCTCTCTGCTTCCTTGTTTAGCTCAACTTAATCTTTAAGAGCAACTGTAGACTTCATTGTTTATACCTTTAAACTTAACTGCTGCAGTTTTGAAATTTGGCCTTTCACCCCTCTCTTCTCTTTTCTTTCTGAGTTCAGATTCTGGATTACTTACGTGAATAACTCTATCTTAGTTTATGATTAGCAATCAAATTCTCATCCGTCAATAATCAGAAAAATTACATTTGTCCCAAATTCATACAACAGTTCTAGTGTTGATGTTTTTCCAGTCTATAACAGCCTGTCATATTCAAAACTCAGTAATTGCCTAGTCAGACACAGCCTCTGACAGCTGTCTCTCAGAGTGACTTTCTCTCAGAGAACTGAGTGGGCTTTAACTCTTCAACAAACCTTAAAGGGTAACACATTACACCTGGAATGTCCTCCTTCCCTCATCTCTGACTTTGAGAAGCCCTAGTTTTCTTCAAAGCTCAGCCCATGTAACATTTCCTATAATGAGTTTTTCTTGACTCCCACCCAGACTAGGTCTCCTTTCTGGAAATTACTTCATATTTACTTGGTAAATGGATGCAGCTAGGTGGTAGAGTGGATAGAGTACTTGACCTGGAGTCAGCAAGACTCATCTTTCTGAGTTCAAATCTGGCCTCAGACATTTGCTAGCTGTATGACCCTGGGCAAGTCACTTTATCCTATTTGCCACAGTTTTCTCATCTGTAAAATGAGAAGGAAAATGGCAAACTACTCCAGTATCTCTGCCAAGAAAACCCCAAATGGGGTCACGGAGACTTGGACAGGACGGAAATGACTCAACAAAAAACTTGGTAAATATTCTGTATTTGTCTTTATGTGCACATATTGTTGACCCCAGTAGAATATAAACCCACTGAGAACACGGACTTTTTCATTTTTGCCTTTATATTCCCAATGCTAAGCACAGAGTGGGCACCTAATAAACGCTTGCTTATTGATTAAGGGACTTAGTTTCTTTTGAAGCTCAGCTTATCTGCCACCTCCTAAAGGAAGTACTGCCTGGTCCCTAAAGTCCTCCCTCTCTCTCTTTCTTTCTGTCCTCAAATACTCAATGTATAGATGATCTTCTACATTGTTCCCTCCAATGACAAAGATCACCCGTCCATATCAGTCCATTCTTTTTGAATCTTGTCTGGGTCCTACTATGGTGGAAAGTGTCTCACTTTCAAATCTCACTTCTGATGCTTACTACCTATATGACCTTGGGCAAATCTCAGTTTCCTTATTTCTAGAAGGAAGTAATTAGACTAGATCATCTGCAAAGTCTACTCCAGGTCTAAAGCTATGAACCTATGAATTTCACCACCTGTGTATCACTCAAATTCCTGGTATCCTTCCTTGATTTCTCCTGGTATCAGAAAGTACCAGTGAAGTATTCAAGCTGTCCATCTGTCATTTCTTATTCTGACCTCCTGACCAGCTCATCTTCTCCTTTTATTTATTTCTCTGATAACATCACTTACTATTGTTCTTTGATTTTCTATTTCACAACCTGTTCACACCCTCCATGAGCCTTTCCAGGACCATCTGTGAGATATTAATTTTCATTTTTCATAAATTATTGTGTTGCATGTTTTGCTATCATATAAAACATTATTAGAATAATATATATACATATATATTTATATATTAACATATTGTATCCTTCTACTAGACTCTAAGCTTCTTGAGGGTAGGTAATAGGTGGAACACTAGATTTGGAGTCTTGAGTTCAAATCTGGCCTCAAACTCTTAATAGCTATGTGATGCTAGGCAAATCACTTAACCTTAACCTTTGTCTCAATTTCCTTATCTATAAAATGAGGATAATGATGGCCCCTACCTCCTAGAATTGTAATGAGGATAAAATGAGATATTTGCAAATAATTTTGCAAACCTTAAAAAGCTGTACACCCATATATACATATAATGCTAGTTATGGTGATGATGATGATAATGATGATGATATATTCCCAATGCCTTTCGTATAGCAGATAGTTAATAAATACATTTTGGATTGGATTAGAGGAGTTACTTTCTTCAGGGGCTCCATTTAGCCACAATTTTCTTGGCTTAAATATCACCTTCTGTGGAACCTGTCCTGATTCCTTTGGCTCACATTTATTTTCATACTTTCTGATATCTCAGAATTCCTGTTTCAAAGGTCCCTGGTACTGTGTGTATGTGTGTGTGTGTGTGTGTGTGCGCGCGCGCGCACGTGCATGTATTTGTGCTTGTGCCCGAGTGCAAGCTCTGTGCTAAGGATCTATTTTATTGTTCATTTGCAGTCTTGTGGTTGACCAGAACTGGAGGAGAGGGAGAAAAGGGGAGTGAGGCAATGACTCCTCTTCCCTTGGTGGTGATTATGTCTGCTCTTTTTATGGTACATATAAAGTAATTGTCTTATCATAAAGCTGTAGTGATTGGTTTCTGGAAGATCACTCCCCTAAGGGTACTTGAATGATGAGTCATCAAAGAAAGCCTAGGGAGGAGTATGGCTCCATTAGGAAGAGAAAAAACTTAATTTTTTCATTGAGTTCATGACCTGCCAATCATCTCTGTTCTGTAAATAAATGTGAGTTGGAGGGATAGTTTATCTAAGGCCCAGTAACTTTGACCCAGGACAGAATCTTAGCAGGCCAAGGAAGACTATAGAGTGTGAGTGCAGAATAGCTTGAGGCCAGAAGGGTCCTAGAGCTGGAAATAAGACTAGAGATCAGGTTTTTGGAGGGGATGAGAATCCTGACAGGATATGAAAGTGGTGTGAATCCAAATCTACCTTGATCCAGGAGTTTGAACCCTTTGATTTAGCATCTTGCCTTTGACTGCTGAGGTTGAGAGAAGAGGAAAAGAAAGACAGTTCTGGAAGAGGCAATAGTCACCCCATTTGGTTGCTATACTTTACTTAAATCATAGTAGCAACTTGTGCTTCATAGACCTGTCTGATTTTATATTCCTCTGTTAATTTTGTTTTCCCATAATTTCTTAGTAAAGCTTCCAAAAGAGGGGTTTTAAAACTATTCCATAAAAAGGGTCCATAGAAGGAAGTGGGAGTGGTCAGCCTGGAAAAGAGAAGATATATAGGGTACATGATAGATGTCTTCAAAATCTGAACCTCTGTCATGTAGAAGATGGCTGAGATTTGCTATGACTGGTGCCCAAGGAGAACTGGAAACAGTGGGTAGAAGTTATAGGGAGGTAGTTCTCAGCAACACAGACACATGTTTCAACACTGCCCCAACATTGTCTTATAATAACATTGTCAAAATTGTCAAAGCACATTCTACCTTAAGTTGGACAAAACCTCACTCTGATGCCATTCTCAGTTAAAAGGGACCCCTTCTATTCTTTTATTAATGGAGAGTAGTGATTACACCTAATCTCAAAACTTGTCAGATAGCATCAGTGGATCACTCAATGAATGAATGAGTGGATGAGTAAATGAATGAATAAAAAAGCCTGTATTAAACATTTAGCAAAGCACTGTGCTAAATGCTGTGATACTAATAGAAATGTAAGACAGTCCTTGCTTTCCAGGAGCTCACATTCTAATGGGAGAGAAAGCACCTATAGAAGGCTTCAGCTTCAAAGTTAGAAAGATGGGGCCTATGGTCCTTGTGGTACAGATAGTAATGCATCATCTAGTGTAACTTGCTATTATGAAGTCAAACAATTTCTGATGTTGAACCATTTAGCAGTGCCAAGGATTTTGGGGGTAAGAAATTTCTTTGCAAGTTGTGGCCACTGAGGCAGCAGGGGATTTAGCACCTACACAAGCAGTAGACAGGTAGAAACTGTACAAGGGTTCATTACCTGAGTAATGGCTGTGGAAGCTGAGACAGAAGCAGTGCCAGTGGTTTAGGTGACACTACAATTCCTGAGACCTTTGGGCTCAAGGTCCTGGGCTCAGGACCTACCAGGGTCCAAGGAAAGATGGTAATAGAGGTGGTAGTTTGACTTTCCTGGCACGTCTCCTTCTGCCTCTTCCTCAGAGTGCTTCAGGTAAGCTGGTGTTGCCCCTCCATCTGTATGCAGCTTTTAGCCTTATAGGTGTTGCTGATACCCTACTTGACCAGGATAGATGGAGAATGATCACCTAGGCATTAATAGCTACATACTTTTCCTTTTGAGAGTAGGTTTGGATGCAGAGCTGAGGTAAGCCATGAGGGATGAAGGAGATAGGAAAAGGCAGCTAGGACCAAGTATAGATATTACCCAACTCTCCCTTCTTCTGCCTAAGGGTCTGTCACAGATACAAAGTGGCACATGTTTGTCTCCTTGCTCATCCTCCCCAGTGAGCTACCCTTAGGTCTCTGAAGCTGGGGCTAGGTGGAAGATAAATTCTGAGGAGGGCTTTGACAGGAGGGATCATTGGATCATGAATTTAGAGGTGGATTTAGAATTAGATGATTAGAGGTAATCTAGTTAAATCCCATTTTAAAGATGAAGAAACCTGGCCCAGAGAAGGTCAGATTGTCAGATTTCACAAAGTTAATAAACTGGAGATGTTGAGGTCTGAGAGGTTGAGACCCCACAAAGACCGAAGTACAAGATGAGGTCATCTGGAATGAATTCACAAACTCAAGCAATCTTTAAGTCAAGTTGCAAAAAAGTTCATTGTTACCCTTTTCAGTGGGCAAGGATTCTTAAGGAACCTGCAGGAGACTGAGGATGGAGCTAGGGTTTATATGGAAAAGGGCATGGGAAAGGAATGCCAGGGACACTGATGAAGTAATCTAAAGTTCCTGGTGTCTTTGGGAGCTATGGATGAGAAAGTACAGGGAGTATACCGGACAGAGAGGGAGATGACAGAGGTATGGATCTGTGGAGTCTGGCAGGAGGAAGAGTCTTTGGGCTGGCCAAGGACAAAACTCCTTGGGTTGGGCAAGGCACTCTTCTCCCTCTGTCTTGATGAGAGAATACTCTGCAACAAGGGAAATCTTTCTAACAAGCCAGGAACTTACTAAGGAATTGGGAGGCTTCCAGAGACATGATCTGAAGGCTGGGGCCTGAACAGCCCAGCACTCTCTCACCCAGCTTTGTGTAGTTGCACCAAGGAGAGAGATAAGGGTCCTGCTGGGGCCCACACATGAATAACTGCTAGGCACAGTGTCCTTGGGCTGGGGAGTGGTTGTCAGAGACAGTGTTTCTGAGGCTAGGGAGAAATTGGGGTCCAAGTACAAGCACAAACACCCAAGCACCCCATCAGAGAGAAAGAGCCGGGGGCAGTGTACTGAATTTGGAGTTAGAGAACCTGCACTGAAATCCCACTTCTGCCCCTTGCTACCTATGGGATGTGAGGCAATCTGCTTAACTGAGGTGGGTCTCACTTTCCTCATCTGTAAAATGAAAAAGTTGACCTAGATTGCTCCTATGGTCCTTTTTTTTTTGTTCTAACTCTAAGAGTTTGTAACTAGGAAAGCCGAGATTTGAACCTATCTTCTGATTCTAAAGAGATGCTAAATCTCCAGTACACCATGATTGTAAAGATAATATAGTCTCCAGTTGCTATATCTGGTTTTTATAGTCTGAATTTTGGCCGCTCAGGAATGTATGTCCAACTTATTAAGTTGTCCCTATGAAGTTAACTGCTTCCAGTATCATTGCTTCATCTAATGTTGTACTTTCACAGAATCAATTATTGGCATTTGGTGGCGTAGGTCTGTATAATGAATTGCCTAACAAGTGAAGTTATACACAAACTTTAAAAGAATATACTAAGTTGCTTATGGCAGGAATCAGGTCGTTCTTACCCTTTTGCTTGACTCTCTCCACCCTCAGTGTTTAGCATGGAATCAGGGAATATAGTAGCTACTTAATAATTCATTGTTGAACTGAAAGACTGAGGTCCAATCAGACAGGCTGTTGCTGTTGGGATTCAACTCAGGTATCAGGAACCCAGTTACAGGATGTCAAATTCCTATGAACAGTAATCTTGGAAACCATCTCTTGAAAAGTAGGGTACCATGTATAGCCTATATCAAATTGCCTGCAGTCTTGGGGATGATGGAGGAGAGGGAGGGAAAAAATTTGGAACTCAAAATCTTACAAAAATGAATGTTGAAAACTATCCTTACATGTAATTGGAAAAAAATAAAATACTATTAAGCATAAAAAACAAAAAAAAAAACAAAAAAATACACCTCCAAATGAAAAAAAAATTAAAATAAAAAGGTGGGATACCGGGTGGGAACATACTCACATGAAAGTGAGACAGGAATACAGATATTGGACAACTGGCTTTTAAAGGTTAGAGAAACCAGCTACAAACTTGTCTTAATGCTTAGTCAATGAGGGACTGACCTAAAGTTCTTTCTTGTCCCATTGCCTCGGGACAGATTAATCCCAGAGTCTGAGACAGGGCTATACCTACAGATGGTGTTTAAATGATCTGAGGTACTAAAGTTGGGGAGGGGATGATGAAAGAGGACGGAGCCAGGCAGACCATTAGAACATGTAAACCTAAGAAAAATTATCTTCTTTCCTATCTATTAGAATGTTAATCTTCTTATAAGGAAAAAAAAATTAAAAAGTAATTTTTTACTTTGGGCTATTTTATACGAATACCTCACAGGATAAATTCTTCCCCTCTTCTTATAGAGGGTCTTCCTTTTAGGGAGATGTAAATATTTTCTGTAGCTTGGAGAAGAAAAAGGAAACCCCATTTAGGGAAGACATAACCCATTCCAATGCTTATTGAAATCATCTTCAATAAAAAAGAGGAATGAAACTTAAGGGCCAATTTTTAACTGCATCAGGCTTTGCTAATAAAAGATGAAGGAGTATGTGGTTTAACATCTTCTAATTATTTTCCTAGCATCTTCTATAGACAACCCTTGAAATCTCTGGTTGGATCAACACTATATTGCTCAAAGGTTTGTGGACTTTGCATACTGATTCTTTCCTGTTTCCAAGTACATTTGCTTTTAGGCTATTTTTATTCACTTGAAAAGAATTTTAATAACTTTCTGTTGACAGCATGGACAGCTGGTCTTGAGAATTAAAGAAAATTCACTTGCTGACTGAGGAAGGAAGTGACATCAATGAGTTTCTAAAGTCAGCCCAAGGGAAGAAAGTGGCTTGTGAGAGAGTAGCCTCTCATTTCACTGTATTTATCGAGTGATGCCTTGAGATGCAAATTGCACTATCAATCAAACCTACGGTGTTTCCCTCAAATGAACAGAGAGGAAAGTTTAGAGAGACTTAAGTACAAACTAAAGGAGCTGTGCCCTGTAATATTGAAAGGAAAAAAGAGAATGAGAGGTTCAGGGAGCCCAGGGCTAAGCAAACTAGAGAATTCTGGATTCACTTGGACTCTGCTACTGCTTTATTATTTGTCTTTTCCCCTGTACCCAAGTCACAGTTTTGTCATCTGTAAAACGATCATGATGTAAAATTGTGACATGACTGTGTCTGGCCTCTGGGAAGATTGTAAAGATCCTTTACAGTTTTAAATGGCATAGATGTGTATCTGTCACACTTGCCCCCCAAAGAGATATCAGTGTCCCATGGGGTCCAATGTCCAGAAGCAGATATTTTCACTTGTCATACAAAAGTACTACCTTTTTCCTTTGATATGTTCCTAAACTTATGTTCACCACTTATGATTCATCTCAGAATGAAGTCAGACAGTAAATATGAGTCTTAAATAATGGTGGAAATAATAATAGATGGCATTTATCCCCATATTGTTATTCTGAAAAAATTCCTTGGGAGATGACATTTTTTATGTTTCAATATTCCCCAGGCATATATATTTGAGAGGGGTGGGAGGAAAAAAGGATTGAAATTTGTTTTGTGGTGTGAAAATAAAAACACCGAGTGGTCGGATGATTTGATACAATTTTGTCACCTTGACTTTAACAGCTCCAAAAAATAGGAAGTTAACTCAAGCCCAGTGGTCAGTTCATTTGGGGCTGCTTCTTTGCCTCTGCTATTAACACAAGTACTTTGGACAAGTCAATCCATCAACCATCAAGGAATAATCATTTATTAACTGCCTTCTATGTTCTTGGCATTCTGCATGGCACAGTTCTTAGTTTGGATTCAACTTTTTTCCTGTTCACTACAGCCTCTTTCCTTAACAATCCTCCCATCCCCCCCCCAAAAAAAAGTTGACATAGGAGAATTGCAAGAAGATCAGTTTACATATATTGTCACAGAACCTGACAAATGATATTGCCAGAATAGTACAACTCATTGACAAAGGAAGGTAAATGAAGTACTTCTATACCAATCAGAAAGTGAAAGAAATCCCAGGGGAAAAGATGGAGGGACATCTTGAAAGATCCATTAATATGGCTTGGTACATTGTAGGCACTTAAAATGCTTTTTGAATGAATGAATGGATGGATGGATGTGTGCATGGATGGATAGATGGATTGATGAATGAATGAATGAAGACTAGTAGGGAGCAGTCCTTTGGGCAGTTAGGTGACTCAGTAATAGAGTGCTGGGCTTGAAGTCAGGAAGACTCATCTTTCTGAGTTCAAATCTGGCCTTAGACACTTACTAGTGATGTAACCCTCAGTAAATCCCTTAACCCTTTTTGCCTCAGTTCCTCATTTGTAAAATGATCTGAAGAAGGAAGTAGAAAACCACTCCAGTCGCTTTGCCAAGAAAACCTCAAATGGAATTATGAAGAGTTAGACATGACTGAGCAACAAGAACTTTGCATATCTTTTGAGTGTATGATGCCACTGCTTGACTTGTGCCCCAAAGAGATCAAAGAAAGAAGGACCTATATGTTTCAAGAATATTTAGAACATCTCTATTTGTGGTGGCAAAGAAATGGAAATGAAGGAAATGCCCATCAGTTGAGGAATTCCTGAACAAATTGTAGTACATGAAAGTTATGGAATATCAGCAAGGCATAAGAAATGATGGAAGGGACAGTTTCTAAGAAACTTGGGAAGATTGTCTGAACTGATACAGAATGAAGTGAGCAGAATCAGGAGAATGATTTATATTATAGCCACAACTTTGAGAAAACAAACAATTTTGAAAGACTTAAGGGCTCTGATCAATGACATGACCAACTATGATCTCAGGGGACTGATGATGAAGATGCTATTTATCTAATGGCAGAGAAATGATGGTCTCAATATGCAAAATAAGGCGTATATGTTTGGAATCACCAATATAGGGATTTATTTTGCTTCACTGAATATTTGTAATAGGGTTTTCTTTTTCTTTCTCAATAGGAATAGGGGGTGGGAGAGAAAAATACTTATTCATTAAAAAAAAGGAAAAAATCAATTACACAAATATAGGATGGAAATGGCACTTAGTTCATGTGAAAAAGACTGGTAGGTTTTGGTGGACTGCAAGAATAATATGGGGCAAATTGGGGGGTGGAGCCAAGATGACAGAGTAAAAGCAGTGACTTGCTTGAGCTCTCTGCCAAACCCCTTCAGATACCTGTAAAAATGGCTCTAAACAAATTTTAGAGCAGCACAACCTACAAAAAGAGTGAAATAAATGTCCAGCCCAAAACAGCCTGGATGGTTGATGGGAAAGGTCTGTTGTGCCAGACTGGGACAGAAGCACAGTTTAGCGTGGGCCACACAGGCAAAGTTATGACCTCAGAGAACTTGAGCAGGCCTTAGAGGACTGAATCACTAGAAGCTGTGGTGGTTTCTAGACTTCTCAACCCACAAACACCAAAGACAACTTGGAGGGTCAGAAGGAAAGGTCTGTCAGATCTCAGTGAGAGAGGAGGACAATCAGGCCCCAGCCCTAGTGCAGCCCCATGGCAGCAGCTACTTCTGGAGCTCTCGGTCCACAGATGGTGGTGGGGGGATCTAGCAGCTGATCAGAGGAAGATTGTAGGTATCTCTTTGCTGGTACTGAGGTAGGATTTTCTTGCTTTGCCTGTTCTTGGATCTGGGTCGCAGTTCTGGGTGAAGGTCCTGGGGCGAGGAGGAGTGCTGGCGTGGTGGAGCTTGTAGTGGCGGTAGAGAGTGAATCTTCCTCACAGTTCCAGGGCAGAAAGAGTGCTTTTGGTCACTCATAGACCACAGCATAGTCCAGAAAAGGAGTAAACATCTTGCCTTTGATCATACTACCTTGGAAGAACTGAAAAGTTATAGGTCCCTAGAAGTTGAAAACAACTGCACAAAACCCCTTAAGCTTGGGACAGTAAACCCTCCACACTGGAAGCAGAGCCCTACTGTAACAAAGAGTTAAAAAGTCAAATATTTGGTTGGGAATATGAGCAAACAGTGTAAAAAAAACTCAGATCATAGAATTTTACTTTGGTGACAAGATCAAAACATACAACCAGAAGAAGACAACAAAGTCAAAACTCCTACATCCAAAGCCTTCAAGAAAATATGAATCAGTCCCAGGCCATGGAAGAGCTCAAAAAGGATTTTGAGAAGTGAGTAAGAGAAGTAGAGGAAAAACTGGGAATAGAAATGAGAGTGATGCAAGAAAATCATGAAAAACAAGCCAGCAGCTTGCTAAAGGAGACCCAAAAAATACTGAAGAAAATAATACCTTAAAAAAGAGACTAACCCAGATGGCAAAAGAGGTCCAAAAAGCCAATGAGGAGAGTGCCTTCAAAATCAGAATTGGCCAAATGGAAAAGGAAGTCCAAAAACTCACTGAAGAAAACAATTCCTTAAAAATTAGAATGGAGCAATTAGAAGCTAGTGATTATGAGAAATCAAGAAATTGTAAAACAAAACCAAAAGAATGGAAAAATAAAAGACAATGTGAAATATCTCATTGGAAAAACAACTGACCTGGAAAATAGATCCAGGAGAGATAATTTAAAAATTATTGGACTATCTGAAAGCCATGATTAAAAAAAGAGCCTAGACATCATCTTTCAAGAAATTATCAAGGAAAACTGCCCTGACATTCTAGAACCTGAGGGTAAAATAGAAATGGAAAGACTCCACCAATCTCCTCCTGAAAGAGATCCCCAAAGGAAAACTCTGAGGAATATTGTAGCCAAATTCCAGAGTTCCCAGGTCAAGGAGAAATATTGCAAGCAGCCAGAAAGAAATAATTCAAGTATTGTGGAAACACAATCAGCATAACACAAGACTTAGCAGCTTCTACATTAAGGAATCAGAGGGCTTGGAATATAATATTCTGGAAGACAAAGGAACTAGGGTTAAAACCAAGAATCACCTACTCAGCAAAACTGAATATAATCCTTCAGGGGAAAAAATGGACATTCAGTGAAATAGAGGACTTTCAAATACTCTTGATGAAAAGACCAGAGCTGAATAGAAAATTTGACTTTCAAATACAAGACTCAAGAGAAGCATGAAAAGGTAAATAGGAAAGAGAAATCATGAGGGACTTATTAAAGTTGAACTTTATACTCCTACATGGACAGATGATATTTGTAACTCATGAGACCTTTGTCAGTATTAGGGCAATTGGAGGGGAAATATGTGTGTGTGTGTGTGTGTATATATATATATATATAT
>NW_020954590.1:56405921-56420437 GCF_900497805.2 Vombatus ursinus
GTTTTCATTGGTGGAAGTAAGAAACTCCTTTTACCATGTTGGGTTTAAGGAGAAGATGTTGATTTTGCATTTTTGGCTCGGAACAGTTTGTTTGTTTGGATCCCATTTCTAGGCTCTGAGGCCAGTTGTGACCCAGACACCATAAGGTTTGGTCCTTCTTATTATACTGTCACATCTTTTGTGTTTACCTGTAAAATTCCCCAAAAGTGTGAAGTCTAGTCTTTTATTGGCATTTTTTATCACAGAGGTGTTTTTTTTTTTGTTTTGCTTTAGATTTAGAAAAATGCCAAGGTATACATATGTGTATACAAATACAAATATACATATATGTATGCATATGTATGCAATGTATTTTCCCTTCCCTAAATCAACTGCATTTTTAGACATAAGCAGAATGGAATAATTAAAGAAACTATAGCAGGGTGGGGTGGGGATCAGTTTATTACTAGATTTCTCCCCCTAATGCCCACATTCTAAGAGGAACTCTAAATGACAAGGCTGAGGGTGCTCTCTGGGTGTAGTCTGGGAGAAATATCACCTCTCTTTAGTCTCAGTTACAGGTTCCCTCCTACATAGGATCACAGATCTGGAGTTAGAAGGGGATCTTAAATTCCCTCTAGACCAAAGGTGTCAAACATGTAGCCCATAATGCTCCAGAATGAGAAGGAACTAGATGAAAATGTAATTGGAAATATTTTTTAATTAATAAATTTATTTATTTCTAGTTTTCAACATTTACTTCCACAAGATTTTGAGTTCCAGATTTTTGCCCCATCTCGCCCCTCCCCCCACCCCAAGATGGCATGCATTCTGAATACCCCTTCCCCTAGTCTGTCTTCCCTTCTATTTCTTCCCCCTTCTCTTATCCCCTTCCCCTTCTATTTTCCTGTAGGACAGGATAGATTTCTGTAACCCATTTCCTGTATTTCTTATTTCCCAGTTGCATGTGAAAACATTTTTTTTAAACATGTGTTTTTAAAACTTTGGGTTCCAAATTTTCTCCCTTTCTCCCTCCCCACCCACCCTCATTGCAAAGGCAAGCATCTCAATATAGGCTATACATGTGCAGTTATGCAAAACACTTCCATAGTAGACATGCTGTGAAAAACTAACTCTATTTTCCTTAATCCTATCCTACCTTCCCCCATGTATTCTATTCTTGCTTTTGACCTTGTCCCTCCTCAGAAGTATTTGCTTCTGATTACCCCCTTTCCCAATCTGCCCTCCTCTCTATCATCCCCTACTTTCTTGTCCCCTTCCCCTCCTATTTTCCTGTAGGGTAAGACAGATTTCCATACCCATGTAATTGGAAATATTTAACAAAATAAAAATACAGGACAACATAGGTCATATTGATATGTGATTTTCTGAGCCACATACAACTTACCGGGATCTTTATACAAGGTTTAATGGCCCCATTTCTATTTGAATCTGATATCACTGCTCTACACTAACCCACTCATTTGGCAGATGAGTTCTTGGGTTCAAATCCTATCTCTGTAACTTATCCATTGTAGGACATAGGTCAAGTAACTTTACTTCTCCTGTCCTCATTTTCCTCCTCTGTAAAATAAGGAGGTTTGACTAAATGAGCTCTTAGGTCCTATGTGTCTCTAAGTGCTATGATCCTACTATATTTTATGTGGTTTGCAAAGAGTAACTTTTTCCCCACTAAACAGGAAACGACTTCTGTCATTTTGTATTTTTCATGATGGGTAAATGAGTGAGTTCCATTTTGGGTTTTATTTGCTATACTGAAAAATAATCTATACCCTCTGGCCAAATTTAGTTGTTGATATGAATGCAATAACTTGAACAAATTACTCAAGTTTGTGAAGTCTGGGGCATTTTAATACATTAATCGTTATGCCATTTTCTGTTTAGAACTCACCCGTTAAACTATTTCTTTTTTTCCTGAGTAAACTGAAACCATCAAACCCTCTTATTCAATGTAAGTAAGATTAAAAAGCCTATTTTTAAATGTGAGTGAAGGTTACTAATTTCAGAGAGAGGTTATCATGATGGAATTCATTCCTGAGATTCTTTAGGTGTGCACAATTTATATGAAGATGTTTCTGATAGCCCATCTCTTCCTTCTTCTTCTCCTGTCCCTCTCTTTACCCAGTGAAATATGGATTAGGAATTTCATAGGTAGTTTTGAACCACCCAAAGCAATCCTATCCAGTTGGAAAAAACTTCTGGCTCTACTGGTATTCAACCTTACAGTTTACAGAGGTTTAGGAACAAGAAATATTAGCTCTATGGAAGGGGAGTCATAATAGCTTGATGCTATTTCTCCCGTTTCCAGACCTGGATGCCCAGTGACTTTGCCTCTTGTGTCACCATCATACCTCCATATGTTTCTATTCCAGAAAGCAGAGGGAGGATGCCACTTTTCAGTTTCAAAGGGCACCTAAGTCTCCTGTTATAGAACACAGCATATTTATTGGATCTGGAACCACTGCTATTGTTTGGGCATTTTAAGCAGCAAATGACTATACAGAATTAAATCAGCAGTCCTCATCCTAAATAATGCAGACATTTTACTGCTGAAAGAAGGGACAGGTAACATGCCTTGAATCAGCAAGTTGGGTGGTTTTGTAGAGAGTTTACTGGAGATAGGGAACAGCAGGAATCCATGAATCTGGAAAATTAGGCAACAAATTATGGAAATGCCCGAGGAAAGATGCACAACGTGGCCCAAGGATCTCAAAGATTTGCACACATTACTGGCTATGACATTCCTGTCATGGTTGGAGGTTTTAAGGCATGTCCTAAAGAGGTCATTCAGTTTGTTCTTTGTACTCTGTCTTTACCTCTTGCTACTGCAATAGATGTTTTTTTTTTTTTTTTTTTTTTGTGGAGGGGAGAGGGAAGGGAGGGAGCAGTTTTGGTTGGCACAGCCATTAGTTGGGTACAACTTTGGGTATGGAAAACTAAGAATCTCTAGGATTAACTACTCCACATTTACCAGTGCCTATATAAAAAAGAATAATTGTATATTCATGAATTTAAAAAGCAATTATTAAGCACTTACTGTATGCCAGGCACTGTACTAAACATTAGAGGTACAAATAAAAAAAAGATAGTCCCTGCCCCTAAGGACAAGGTGGGGATTGTGTGCATCAGATACTATGGTAGGAAGATGACCTGAGAACAATATGGTGGGTCCAGGACTAGCTAGATATAATGGACTTTCACTGATCGGTATTGCAGGGTCCCAGGATTGGAGCTAGAGCACTGAGTCAGAGGTGGAGAATGAAGTGTAGCAGTATGAAGGATATTTATAACCTGTTATTCATTTAGCTTTAACTATGTAGTGATATATAAATATATCTGGCATTTTCTTTTTTTAAGTGATTATTTTAAAATTCATTTTTAAAAATCTTGAGTTCCAAATTCTCTCCCTCCCTCCAGATCCTCTCCACCTATTGAGAAGGCTAGCAATATGATATCAATTATACATGAGAAGTCATGTGAAAAATTTCCATATTAGCCATGTTGCAAAAAAAAAGTAGAAAAATAAAGTGAGTGAAAAAAGTATGCTTCAGTCTGTACTCAGAGTTCATCAGTCCTCTCTCTGGAGATGGACAGAATTTTTCATCATGATTACTTTGGAATTTTCCTAGATCATGGTCTTGATTAGGGTAGCTAAGTCTTTTATAGTTGATCATTGCTACAATATTGCTGTTATTGTGGACAGTATTCTCCTGGTTCTGTTCTCTTCACTTTGCATCAGTTTATAGAAGTCTTCTTAGGTTTTTCTGACCCCCCCCCCTTGTCATTTCCCACAGTACAGTAGTATCCCTTCAAATCATATACTACAAATTGTTCTTATCTGGCTTTTTCAAGGACAGAGGACAGATAACTGAAGCTTACCTATTTGAGCATTATAATTAAAAAAAAATTCAGTCCTTTTGATTGTATATTTTTCCAAAGCATACTAAATAGAATTTAAGGTTTTCTTTATAATCTATGGTCTAACATCTTTATGAATATCAGTTATTATTCTTTACTGTATTAGTGATGTCCTTATAAAACCAATGAATGAATGTTTTAATTTCATGTCTGCTTTTTATATTTTTTTTATGTTTCCCTCCTCAATATAAACTTCTTAGCTATCATTTCTTTCCATTGTTGTTGTACCTGCCTCTAGCCGCCTCATTTTAGGAAGTCACTGTCCCAAAAAATTACTATTTAGATTATTTCTAAATTTATATCTTTGGTACTCACCCCTCATCTGATCCACATTCCTGTATTTGTAACTGCCTGCTGAACATCTACACTTGAATGCCCCACTGTTAGCATATCTTAAACTCAACATGTATTTCCATCCTGGTACATATTAGGCACTTAATAAATGTTTTTTTGATTGATGTTCAAAATCAAACTCATAATTTTTCCTGCTTCCTCCCACATCTCAAAGCAGCTTCTTCTCTAAAATGTTTTATTTCCATTGATAGCCTCCAGTACATTTCTCTAATCCATTGTGTACACAACTGGCAGACTAATCTTCCTAAAGCAAAGCTCAATGGTTGCCTTTGGTCTGCTGAATTAAATTTACACTCATAAATTTGATATTCAAGGTTCTATACACACTGGCCACAACTTACCTTTTTAGCTTTATCATTGATGGCTCAGCTAACAGCACCCCATACTCCAGCAAAACTGGATTACTTTTTTGTGCTCTAGTAAACCCTCATGCTTTCTTTTGTCCACACATTTTTAGAGGAGCTATTCAGTCTTCCCTACAGTCAGAGAGCAAAGGGTACTGAATGTAAGCTCCTTGAGAGCAAGGGCTTTCTTTTTTATGTTTGTATCCCTAGCAGTTAGCCCAGTATCTGATACATAGTAGGTGCTTAATAAATATTTATTGACTGGCTGAGTTACCATCTTTTCTGTGGGGTCTCTTCTTTGAAATTATGATTTATATTATATAATTATATAATTTATATTATAATCAAATTTATAATTTCATTTATTTAGTTTTGATTGTTTTGTTGTTATTATTCTTTCCATTTACATTGTTATATTTATTGTATATATTGTTCACCTTTTTCTACTTACTTCATTTTGCATTCATTCATATGTCTCCCCATGCTTCTCCAAATTCATTATATTCATTTTTTCATAAAGTACAGCAATATACTATAATATTGTTTTCATATGTCACAATTTATTTAGGCATTCTCCATCTGAAGGTTATCTACTTTTTTCTAGTTTTTTATATTAGAAAGGGTGCTGCTATGAACATTTTGGTGTATATAGGTCCTCTCTTTTTATCCTTAATCTACTTGGGTTAAGTGTCTCACAGTGAGATTTTTAGGTCAAAGGGTATGACCATTTTAGTAATTTTCTTAGCATACTTCCAAATTGCTTTCCAGAATGGTTAGACCATTTCACAACTTTGTCAACAATGTATTAGAGTGCCTATCTTTCCACAACCCCTTCAATCCTCTTATCTTTTGTTATTTTTGGTGATTTTCTGGGTATGAGGTGATTTACATTTCTCTTATTGTTGAGATATTCTCAAATATATTTTCTTGAATAATTTGGAGCAATCTTTCATGTCATTGTTAGTAGTTTAAAATTCTTCTGTTGAGAATTGTTCTTATCCTTTCAGCACTTATTCATTGAAGAATGGCTATTGGTCTTATTCTTGTGCTGGTTGCCTAATATATATCTTGGATGTCAGAGCCTTATAAGATATATTTATAAAATCCACCCCTCTACCAGTTGCCCACTGCCTTTCTTGGGGTAAAATAAATTGATTGTGGGAAGAACTCTCTGTCTGAAAAGAATTGCTGGGCAAATTGGAAAGCACTTAAATAGAATTAGTTTTAGATGAACATCTTATACCATATAACCACAATAAACTTTAAATGGATATATGAGCAAGAGTTCCTCTCTACAATATCCTGGACAAGTTACTATCTTCAAAATAAAGTGTGTAGATTCAAATTCCACCCCTGATACTTACTACCTGACTGACCTTGAGAAGGGCAGTCAACCTCTCCCAGCCTCAGTTTCCTCATCTGTAAAATGAAGGGGTTGAACTAGAGGGTCTCTGAGATCATTTTTGGTTCTATATTTGTTATCCTTGGCTTGAAGGCCCCTGTGAGAGGACTGCACCACTTTTTGGTACACCCATTCCACTTTTGGACAGCTCTGTTATGAAGTTTTTCATCACATTGTACCAGACTATGTCTCTATAACTTCCTACCATTGCTTCTCATTCTGGGGTCAAGCACAAGAGATCTAAGGCACTTTCTATATGGTAATCTTTCAACTTCTTGAAGACAGCTGTCTTAATTCTCTTATGTTTTTTCCTCTTCATGTTAAACCCCCTCCCCATCTACCTCTAGTTCTCTCAGTTAAGCTTCATGTAAAAAGTGGAGTTCCACACCCCCTCCTCATTAACATGTTCTGTGCTGATACCTTCATCAAGAGTGAATGCCCTTTTAATGTTGAGTTATAGAATCAATCAATCAAAAAATGAACATGATGCATAAACAAGATTGTCTATACCCTGAGGTGGGAACCTCTTAGATTAAGTTGAGAAGGGAAAAAAAAAAGATCAGTTAATCAGACAAGGTAATCATTCCTCAGGGAACTTTAAATATTAGAGAAATTTCATCAATTTCCCAATCCACAGGAGTCCAACTAAGGGGTAACAGATTTCAGTTTTGAAGTTAGGGATTACAGTTCCAGACAAGCCCTTGAAAAGCATCTTCTCTTGTGGGGAGGAGAGAGTTTTCCCTTCTATCTCTCCTCCTTTATTGACCATGTTATTATAGACACTGAACAAGTAGAAGACAGTGAATCCATCTGGGAGCCTAGGGAGACACACTTGGGACATACCAAATACACTTATTGACACAGATTTGGAAAAAAATAGCTATTCAAGGAAGGAAGCAGCTTCAAGGAATGTGATCCATTGCACTAATGCAGGATATGGACTCATCAAAGGCACCACCCTTTCAAGTCCAGGAGAGAGCTACTTATAAGGAGATTAGGAATAAGGAATATTCTACAAGGGAGAAAAGACCTCCAGTAGCACGTTCCCTAACATGTGACACTCACTGTCTTTGTACTTCAAGTTTTAGCTCACTCCAGATACTTTGTGTGTTCAGGGAAAGATTACACCTCTGGTTTTAGAGAAAAGTTTTTTCTAATTACTGATCTTACCATAATCATCTTAGTAAAGCCATTTTCTAAAAGCTAGCGTAGTTCAGTTGGCTGATGGATAATGATGAGGACATCAGGCCTCATGGATGATGGTACTAGAAATCCTAACCCCTCAGGATTAGTTCTAGTACTGGCACTCCGTGGAGACCTGGACTACCAGTTGTAGTAGGATTTGGCATAGAAGCCAAGGTTAGAGTGGGGTGTACTACCCTGTTGTCTGCCCTCTTGTTATGCTTCTCTGGATACTGCAGTTTGTCAATTAATCTTCTAAAATAGGGTATCCAAAGTTGCTACAAAGTACTGTAGATGTCTTCTGAGTAGGGCATAGAACAGTGGGAATAGTGTCTCCTTTATTCTGGATTTTATACCTAACATTGCAGCTTCAACTCTACCCAATCACTTCCCACAATCTTGGAGCTATCCTGATTGAAAGTTTCCAAGAGGACTGGATGATGCCAGTCCCATTGCTGGCATTCTGGTTTCAGAGGACATGTTCATCTGTCCCAATCAGTTTTCCTGTTCACCCTAGCTCTGTTGCTGTCAGACACACTACTGCGTACTCTTTCTTCCTTCAGATCAGAGACATTAGTCTGTTTGGGCAGTGTCTCCAAGTTTCCAGCAGTCTTTGCAAAAAAACATTGCTGGTAAGTCATTTGTGGGATCGTGCACAGAAGCTAATGTTTGGATTTATTACGCAGCTGTTAGGCCTGTTTTCAAGAACACAGAAAGTGAAAGGATTAGCTGCCTGCAAGCTCCCCCATCTGTTCAATTGAAAAACTTCAGGAAGCCCAAGGCAGCACAGTTCCAGATTTTTTTTTTTCCAATTAAAAATAAAGGAAAAACCCTCCAAGTGTCTCTCTGGGTTGAAACATCCACGATAACAAAAGAAAAAAAAAGAATTCTAATTAAGATGGCTCTGACTCTGAAGCAGGAGTCTGGTTAATAGCACGCTTCTACTGCAGCAGTCAACGAGGTCAGATAGGAGCCCCCGGAGACATTACCATTTCTCAATTGAAATAATAGAATAAGAGTCTAGAATCAGAGGAACTAGGTTCAAATCTTACCTCAGATATTACCTATGTGATGCTATCTAAATCATCTAACCTCCATGTGCCTCAGTTTCCCTATCTTTAAAATGAAAGGGTTAGATTAGATGGCCTCTGAGACCTAGAATTGTCTATTTTAGCTCTAGAATTATTATTATTATTAATAATAATAATAATAGTAACAAACACAAATACAGCAATTAAAGAAAACCAGACATACAATAATAACAAACGGAAGTACAATAATTTAGTTGTGAATTCTAGAAGCACACTGAGCTAAGGAGCATTTGTTACCATGGCATTATGGATTTACAGCAAGAGACCATCTAGTCCCATATCTTAATTTTATGAAGGAGGTTAATGAGCCCAAAAAAGATTAAATGACATCAACTGGTAATGTGAGAAGTGAGCGTGAGAAGGTTGTGAGGGAGGTAGATGGAGAGGAGTGAATGAAATGAATAATGTCTGGGGCATTTCTCAAAAAGTGTTCCAGAAAGATGGACACCAATCAGGAAATCGGATGGCTGTAGTGCATTGTTTTCTAATAAACTAATTTAAATTTTACTACTTTTACTTTCACAGCATTTCTAGGTGGGAAACTGAATAAGAGGGCTATTTAGGGCTTTGGGAAAACTGTACGCTTACTATTTGTGTCGTATCTGACAGAAATGTGGATTTTGGAGTTTCTCAACCTAAAATAGAGATGAGACACTATACATAAGGGAGGTCCTGATTTGAGGCAGGAAAAACATGAGAAATCAAAGAATTAGAAGGAAGAAGCTGATGTTGGAAGCTGCCAAACACCAACTGAGCTGAGAAGTTGATGGGGTTGAGGAGTCAACGGAAGGCGAGAAAAAGAGAAGAAACAGAAGACGGTAGCAGTTGCTTGAATCTGAGCTCAACTAAGAAGAGATGACTTGAGAGGCAGCCTCTGAAATTGATACAGGGGACTGATATGGCAGGAGGAAAGCTCTGGTTCTGGGAGCTGATTGGAAAAAAAAACACAACAACACAATCCTGTCCTATTTAAAGAACAGACTGGGAAAAGTTTATCTTGCTCTGTAGTGCCATCTATAACCTGAGAAGGAAAACCGTTAAAAAATTTGCCTGTGTTGTCCTCTACAACCTAAGGGTGGGAGTAAGGAAGGGAGTCCTCAAAGTCTGCAAACCAGATCTTAATAGTTTTGTGAGTCCCAGGTACTGAATGTAGTATTTATTGCTTTATGATCTGAAAAGGATGCAGTTACTATTTCTGCTTTTCCACATTTGGTTGTGTGGTTTCTTATGCTCTAAATGCAGTCAATTTTGGTGAAGGTGCCACATACAGATAATAAAAAGGTATATTCCTTTCTATTCCCATTCAATTTTCTCCAGAGGTCTATCATATTTAACTTTTCTAAGATTCTATTTATCTGCTTAACTTCTTTCTTGTTTATTTTATGGTTAGATTTATTTGGCTCTGAGAGGGGGAAAATTGAGATTCTCCCACTAATATAATTTTACTACCTATTTCCTCCTATAGTTCATTAAAATTTTCCCTTAATAATTTAGATGCTATGCCAGTTGGTGCATATATGTTTAGTATTGATATTACTTCATTGTCTATGGTGCTTTTTAGCAGGATGTAGTTTCTCTGTTTATCCCTTTTAATAGGTCTATTTTTGCTTTTGCTTTGTGTGAGATCATGATTTCTACCCCTGCCTTTTTTTTTTAACTTCAGCTGCAGCATAATAGATTCTACTCCAGCCCCTTATTTTAACTCTGTGTATATCTCTCTTTCAAGTGTGTTATTTGTAAACAAAATATTGGTGGATTCTGGCTTCTAATCCATTCTGATATCCACTTCTGTTTTATGGGTGAGTTTATCTCATTCAGATTAACAATTATGCTTACTAACTAAGCATTACTCTCCATAAAATTTTCTTTTGTTTCTTCCTCTCTGTGTTTTTATCCTGTCCCTTCTCTGAACTCTATTTTTGCTTCTAAACCTTGCCTTCTTTTACCTGCCCTTCCTTTTATTCCCCTTCGTCTTCCCTTATCCTCTTCCACTTCTATTTCCCTGTTGGGTAAAATAGATTTCTATTACCAATTGAGTATGTTTGTGTATATGTGTGTGAATGTGTGTGTGTGTGTGTGTGTGTGTGTGTATGTATAGAACCAATTTAGATGTGAATTAGGTTTGAGTGTTGTTCACCTCCACACTCATTTTCTCCTCCAATGTAAAAGCACCTCTTTGTTTGTGAGATAATTTTCCCCATTCTTTTTCTCCCTTCCCCCAGGGCATCCCTCTTTCTTGCCGATCTATTTTTTTTTTGTTTACATCATCCCAACATAATCAGTTCACTCCTGCACCCTTTTCTATGTAGAATCCTTCTAACTGACTTAATAATAATAATAATAATACTAATAAAGTTCTTAAAAGTTACATGTATCATCTCACATAGAAATGCACATAGTTTAATCTTATCGAGTTGCTTATGATTTCTCATTCATGTACATTTACCTTTCTATGCTTCTCTTGATTCTTCTATTTGAAAGTCAAATTTTCTATTTAGTTCTGGTCTTCTCCTCCCCCACCCCGAATGCTTGATAGTTTTCTGTTTCTTTAAATATACATTTTTTCCCCTTGAAGGATTATACTCAGTTTTGCTGAGTTGATTGTTCTTGGTTGTAATCACAGCTCTTTTGCCTACCAGAATATCATATTCCAAGCCCTCCACTTCTTTCATGTGGTAGCTGCTAAATTTTGTGTGATCCTGACTGTGGTTCCATGGTATTTGATTGGTTTCTTTCTGGTTGATTGAAGTATTTTCTTTTTGACCTGAGTGCTCTGGAATTCAGCTATACTCTTCCTGGGAGTTTTCATTTTGGGATGTCTTTTAGGAGGTGACTGGTGAATTTTTAAAATTTCTGTTTTACCCTCTGGTTCTAGGATATCAGGGAGTTTTTCTTGATACTTTTGTGAAAGATGATGTCTGGGTTTTTTCTTTGATCATAGCTTTCAGGTAGTTTAAAAATTCTTAAATTATCTCTGCTCAGTTTATTTTCCAGGTCAATTTTTCTTCCAAAGAGATATTTCACATTTTCTTCTATTTTTTTTTCATTCTTTTGACTTTGCTTTATTGTTTCTTGATGTCTGATGGAGTCATTAGCTTCCAGTTGCCCAATTCCAATTTTTTAAGAAATTGTTTTCTTCAATGAACTTTTGTACCTCTTTTTCATTTGGCCAATTTTGCCTTTTAAGGAGTTATTTTCTTTATTATTTTTTGTGGTTCTTTTTTACCAAACTGTTAATTCTCTTTTTATAATTTTCTTCTTTGCTCTAATTTCGTTACCTAAACTTTCTCTACTACTCTTATTTGAGTTTGAAAGCAATTTTTTAGCTCTTCTAAAATTTCTTGTTGGGCTTGTATCCAATTTACATTTCTTTGAGCCTTCACTTGTGGATGTTTTGACTTCATTGTCTTCTTCTGAGTTTGTGTCTTGATCTTCCCTATAGCTGATTTTTATGGTCAGGTTCTTTTTGTTGTTGTTGTTGTTGTTGTTATTATTATTTGCTCATTTTCCTGCTCTATTTCTTGATTTTGAACTTCATGTTAAAGTTGGGTTCTGTTCCTGGCATACAACAGGGAGGGCCACTGTCTTAAGCTTCACACTTTTTTGTACTGCTGTTTTCAGAACTAGTTCTAGAGGGTTGGAAATTTTTGGTGCTTTCAAGGTGATGTGATCTGGGGAGAGGTGTGGTCACTGCCCTCCTAGTCTGCACTGTGGTTCTTACTCAGGAAGTGCCCCTGTTTCTCTGGGGTTGCAATTGATAATTCTACTCAGGGACCCTGATCCTTTGGAACCAGGAGTGATAAAGCTCTTCAGGGCTAATGCTCTCTCTGGACTGAAATTACTTCTCTCCACCCTTGAACTATGACCCAGAAGTATGGGTCTAGGCTGTGGATTTCCCTAACAGCATCTGGTCCTGCATCCAGTGCTAGCACAGGGTTCCTGTGTAATCTCTTTCTGACCAGTTGCCAGGTCCCCTTACTGACTCTGGTTGGAAAGCTCCTGAAGCTGTTGCTACTTCTGTAGACACCATCTGGTTCCCCCACTGGTATTTCATTCACATGGGCTTTGGGCCAGCATCCACTCCCATCTCATAGATCTCTCTTTCTGACTGCCCATATTGTCTTAGGCTGGAAGAATTTCTCATACTGACCTTTTGTTTGTGCTGCCACTCTAGAAATTGATTTGAGGTGTTATTTTAAAGTCATTAGGAAGGGAATATTGGGACAGCTCAGCTGAATGCCTTTTCTACTTCACCATCTTGGCTCTGCCCCTGGAAATATGCCCACTGTTTAATGAGATTAACTTTGATATCAGTCAGTCCTGTAGATGGGGGTTTGAACATTATAATGCCGTGGCAAATATTTCAGTATTCATAAATAAGTGGCAAAAGCTGCTGCTTATACACCATTATTTAAGGAATAATGGGATGGGTACCTTATCCTGAATAATATCCTGAAATATTTCCAGTAGAGATTTATTTCTTCAGATATTGATTTCATCCAATTGCATTCACATTTATAAAGAATTTCTGAAAACTGAAAAATAATTCAATATATAAAGAAACATATCTATAATAGTAAAAAGGGCAACATTTTAAGTCTTATCAGCTATTAACAACTAATACCCTATAAATATCATTCCTTGCTGGAATGAGACAAAAGGATATGTACCTGGAAGTTGAGACATATAGAGGAGCAAGGGAGCAAAATACGGTAGAGGGATTTTTAAAGGGGAGGTGAAAAGGTGCCCAAGGCAAACAGTCAAAGACAAACATTTCAAAATTTTGCTTAAGGCCTGCCTTGACCATAATTATAATATGATTTAAATTAGAAAGAGAGAGAAAAAGTAAAGAATACTTTGCTTTATATAATTGCATGTGGGTCTCTGTCTCTTTCTTACACACAAAGATACATTACAAAGGTAGAGGTATCTATCATGCCACCAACAGGCATTTTCCATGAATTGGTGGTTCAATATGTCTGCAGGGCTCTCATAATTGATGCTTATAGTGATCACCCTGAGGATCCTCAAGAGCTTGAATTGCTTTCTGAGTCGTCAAAGAAAATGATTAAATCAGTCAGTATAGTTTTACTGTTAAATATATTTTATTACATCTTTTTTTTAAATTGGTAATCTATTTATGGTTCATATGGTCACTCTCAGTTAATCAGAATATTTGATTAAGCCCTATATAATCTCTCAATAAACATTTGTTAAAATGAGTCATGGAATAGAATTAGCCATGGCTGATAACATAGTTCATAAACAGAGGATTCGGAAAGAATATTAAAGCTCTCAAAAGAGATGAAATACAGGTGAATCTTACTTTATAGGAAAAGAGAGAGTTACTAAAAAGATTTATTAGTATTCATTACAATGAGCGATCTACAATTTGAATGAACAAACTTCCCCAATTTATTAAAAAGGTGGTTTAATTTACACAAATGTTATTCATATACAGCATTTCAGGAATACATTTGTCATATGAAAACCAAAAACAGCTGCATTTTTTACAGTGTCGTTTCCTCACTACAGATCAAAAAGAATCCAACACATTCTGAAATATGGCCAAAATCTGAAAAGTGCCTAGTGCAATTTCATTCAATTAAACACTAAAATTAAAAAAAAAAATCAAAGAGTTTCTCCTTTTCTTAAACTTACACTAACAAGAGTTTTACGCTTTGGAGACAGTAAACAAAAGTCCCCAAAGAAGTTTCAGCACTAGTCTTGAACTTCTAAAAGAAGTTCTGGTTCTACAGCACATAATTGTCTGTTCTCAAGAGGCACTGTAATACATTAATCACCCATCTTCCCCAGACAGCATGATCTTCTCAGTTGTCCTGGTGCCAGTCCTCATGCTGCCCGTGGCAACACTGAAAAGAGCCCTGACTTGATACTGATTGAACCCAATGAGGGAAAGTTGGCTATACTCAAACCTAGGAATTCTTACAGTATTTCAGGGTCTCCTTAGCTAAGTGTTGGTGATTGCTTGTGATATGAAAACAAGCCTTTAATTGTCAGCCTCTAATAAAGATTCAGAGCTGTGTCTAAGGAGGTTCAAAAGATCCTGGGAGTGTACACATTTTTTTTTTTACTAGTTTTCAAGCAGCATAATGTCTTGTGTTAGCCTGTTGGCTTTTGTAACTGTCAGCTAACCATGAAATGGAACTCTCTCTTTCTCTATGCACACACACACACACACACACACACACACACACACACACA
>NW_020954590.1:56420447-56421000 GCF_900497805.2 Vombatus ursinus
CACTAACCTCTAACTGAAATTTGGCTTTTCTTCAATTATGAATGCAGACAACAAAACATTATCCTGATAAGGGGTCCCTAAGGCTTTACCAGACTGCCAAAAGGGTCTATGATAGATAGATAGATGGATAATGTAACCTTGGGCTGCATTCACAGAGTCATGGCTTCTAAGAAAAAGAGGTGATAGTCTCAATGTACTTTTTCCTGGTCAGACCATGTCTGCAGTATTTAATTTAGATCTGGGCACCGTTGTTTGGAAAAGACACTGACAAATAGGAGAGCATGCAGAGGAGGGCACAGAATGGTGAAGGGCCTCCATAATGCATGGAGTGGCTAGCCTGGAGAAGACTTGAGGTGCTGGCATGGGGGGGAGGAAAGGAGGACATTAATAAGGTTCTATGAAAATTCCTAGCGGGAATATATTAAAGAAGATTTTGTGGAAGAGCTAGCATTTGAATTTGGACTTAAAGGATCAGTTGTATTTGGACAGGCAAATATAGAATGAAAGAGGGGAAGAATGTTCCAGAATATGCTATGAGTTATTAAATACATTG
>NW_020954590.1:56421010-56438544 GCF_900497805.2 Vombatus ursinus
ATCCCCATTTCACAGATGAAGAAACTGAGGCCGGCAGAGGTTAAGTGACTTGCCATGGACTACACAACTAGTAAGTGAATGAGGCAGGATTTAAACTACAGTCTTCCTGACTCAAAGACTAGCTCTCTATTCACTATACCACCTAATATAGTCTAAAAGTCAAAAGAATGGGACAGACAAAATAAGAATTCAGAAGAGTAGTCATTAAAGGTTGTATTGTCAGAGAAGACTTAATTATGGTGATGCAACCTTTGTTAAAAGAAAGTCAGTCTCTACTGATACTTGCCGTGCCTATGGGAGACAATTGTGAGAGAAGTTAGAGATAGGATTAAGCTAAGAAAAAGGAGATATAAATGAGATTCAGAGGGTTTGAGGAACTCTGAAGAAAGGTGGACATTTAATTTAGTGGAAGGAAGTTTAAGAGAAATTGAGAAGCAGAAAAGTATCAACTGAAAGAGAACCATTAGAGATGAAGGAGAAGATTAGAAGAGGAGACAGAAAAAGATTGATAACAAGGTCATGAGCAGAAGGATATGGCAAGTGGTAGAAGCACAAGGAAAAGGAAAAAGACCTAAAGAAGGGTCAATAAAAAACTCAAGCTGAAAGCAAAGGATTTGAGCAGTGAGAGGAGAGGAGAGGAGAGGAGAGGAGAGAAGAGGGGAAGGCAGGGCAGGAGACGATGAGAGAGGAGAGGAAGTTAGCAAGAAAATTGGTAAGATGAGGTGAGAGGTTAGTAAGACAAGAAAAAGCATTTGGGGTATGGGTTTCAAAATGCAATTGAGATGAAAAGGTGATAACAAAGTAAGAAAGAGAATGACAATGTAGGAGTTGAAAACCTTCACAGAAATTCTTCAGAGTAACTACTTTCTATCTGTCTGGGCTGCCAAATCACACTGTTGATTCATATAGGACTTGGAGACCACTAAAAAAGGTCCCCAAAACCCAAGTCCTTTTCCCCAGGCAAAGTATCATTGTATTATGCTTTTTCCCATCTCATACCCATCAAGTTTATTTCTTGAATCCAAATGTAAAGCTTTACATTTATTCCTATTAAATCATTAATTCATTCAACAAGCATTTATTAAGTGCTGATGTTATATTATGTGTCATGGGTAAAAAAGACAAAAAGCAATCAATTAATAAATTTTATGTTCTGGTTTTTCAAAACCTTTTTGGATCCTGCTCCTGTCATATAGTGTATTTAAAGTTTCTAATCCATATAATCATTGTTTATTTTGGATTATAGCCATTTTAATACATTCAGATAGAGTGCTAGACTTGATATCAGGAAGGCTAGGGCTGAAATCCTGCCCCTAATATTTACGAAGTATGTGACCCAAGCAAGTCACTGTCTGTCTAGGATTCTGTTTCCTTATCTATAAAATGGAGATGATAACTATATCTTGTCTCATATGGTAATTGGGTACAGTTAAAATGAGAAGGTATAAATAATAGTAATAATAATAATTGCTAGCATTTAATGAATGCTTTAAAATCTGCAAAGTTTTTGCAAATATTACCTCATTTGATCTTCACAACCACCTTGGGAAGTAGCTGTTACTATTATCCCCGTTTTACATTTGAGGAAATTGGGGTAGACAGAGATTAAATGACTTTCCATGGGGTGTGTAACTGGTAAGTGTCTAAGGCAGGATTTAATCTTGGGTCTTCCTGACTCCAAGGCCAGCTTTCTATCCACTCTACCACTTTATATAGTGGGGAAAGGGAAGGAAAGGGAAGAAGCATTTATATAGTGCCTACTATATGCCAGGCACTGCACTAAGCATTTTTTTAATAAGTATTATCTCATTTGATCCTCTTAACAACCCTGGGAGATAGGTGCTATTATTATCCTTACTTTTTAGTTGATGAAACTGAGTCAAGAGGCAGCTGGAAGCTCGATGGATAGACCATTGGGCCCAGAGTCAGGAAGACCTGAGTTCAAATCCAGCCTCAGACACTTCCTACCTGTGTGACCCTGGGCAAACACTTAAGCTCTGATTACCTGACAAAATGGACCTACTGAAGAAGGAAATGGCAAAACACTCCAGTATTTTTGCCAAAAGACCCCAAATGGGGTCACGAAGGTTCAGACACAACTGAAACAACTGAACAATTACAACTGAGGCAAACAGAGGTTAAGTGACTTGCGCAGGGTCACACAACTAGTAAGTGTCTAAAGCAGGATTTGAGTTCAGATTTTCCTGACTCCAGGTCCTGTGCTGTATCCACTGTGCCACCTAGCTGCTTAATAAACACTTTGAAAACTTTAAATCACTATCTGAATGTCAGTTTTTATTTTCCTTACTAGGTTATAGCTTATAACACTTGTAATTCCTCATATAATATGACATCTATGTCACATATATGTACGCATATATCTACATAAACATATATTGATGTCATTCTTCTTTTGTCATGGGGGCTTGATTTCATATTTTCTTTCCAGTTTATGTGTAGAAATACCAAGGAATGATTTAAAAGGCACATCTGTTGGCTTTAAACACTGCATCACTTGTCATAACACTTAATGGCCAGGGAAAGCCATGAAATAGTAAAATACCAGGGGAATGTGGACAGATTTCAGAGGGCTATATTTTCTGTTTATGGTGCGATACCTTCCATGTGGTGCATTTCCATTAAAGTCTCTTTATGGCTGTACTTGTATCTCCAATGTCCATGCTGATCTCTCCAATTAGATCTTTGTTAAAAGAAAAATCTTGTCCAGAATGTTTTAGGATCCCTTGGAAATGGAACTTTTTACCACATGCACTTCTATCACACTGGCATATTAATGTTTTTAGCCAAGCCTTTATATCAGCGTCTGGGCGAGATAGTCTGTAAATCCTGTTCTTTCTGTGTTCCCTTAACTTATGGCGACATCAATTAACTAGAAGCATGGGCTTTGATCCATCCATGGTTAGCTTCCTTTCTGTTCTTTTTGGTGTAGTGTGAATGAAGTTTTCAAATATGACAAGTGCCTCACATAGTTTCACTTGGATCTCATGGTGGGAAACAGAAAGTAGGAAGAAGTTACTGCAGATGGTAAACTTTTTGAAGTCTTGGATTCTTAAGCCATTAAAGGCTGATACTGTATATGTATATATATACATACATACATATATATGTATATATGTATGTATATGTATATACACATACACACATATACACACATATATATAATAAACATGTATGTGTATATACATATATACACATATGTATATATTTTCATCAATCAATCAATAAACATTTATTGGGTCTACTATGTGCCAGGTAGGCGGCAGCTAGGTGGTGCAGTGGATAGAGAGCAGCAGGGACTGGAGTCAGGAAGACTCATTTTCCCAAGTTCAAATCAGGCCTCAGACACTTACTAGCTGTGTGATCCTGGGCAAATCACTTAACCTGTTTGCCTCAGTTTCCTCATCTGTAAAATGAACTGGAGAAGAAAATGGCAAACCACTCCAGTATCTTTGCTAAGAAAACCCCAAATGCGGTTATAGAGAGTCAGACATGACTGAAAATGACTGAACAAGAAGAACAATGTGCCATGCACTGTGCTATATATCAGTACATCCATCCATCCATCCATCTCTCTCTCTCTCTCTCTCTCTCTCCCCTTCTATCTATTGGTTGATTTATTTATTGATCTATCCAACTGGTAAACTATTGAATAAACTCTGAAAAGCTCACTGAAATGATGACAGAAAGATCTGAGAGGTATTTCCATAAATACAATTTAAGAGTTTTTGAATTCTAACTGGAGCTGGGTGGCAGAAAAATGCCTCTATTAGAATAGGACAGGGAAATTTGAGCAAATACCCTAAAAAAAGGCAAAGCTCAAATGGTTTTCTTCTCAGGCCATCATTCACACCGCCTAGAGAAAGTGTGGCACAGAAGAAAGAAGAGTAACTCTGGAGCTGGAGGACTGCTGTTTAAATCTCAGCTCTTGTAGGAACTACCTGTGACCTGGCCAGCTCCCACATCTGTGGTGTGAGAGGGGTTGGACTAGACCACCCTTAAAGTACCTGCCAGTTCTAAATCTTTTATCCTATTGCTCAGGTATGCACCAAGGTGTTTTCCTCTTCCTCCTAGCTATTGCAGCTGAACATTTCTCATCTGTAATTCCACCCTCGTGACCTTGATGACCATAGACTTCAATATCTAGGCTGGCATTATTGCTCATATTTTTCCTTTTAAATATATTCTGGCTCTAATGTATTCTTTTAATGGATCAACCAACCTTCATTTTACTTATAAAAAAAAGGCTTTTTTCCCCCTTGTTATGTGGTTAGAGGTGAAATCTCTACACGTGAAATAGGGGCTAGCATTCTCAGTGCAGGTTGTGTTTATCAGGGCAGGCTGTGAAATGTTATAGAATCTGAACATTGTTTTCTCCCTGAAGAGTCTGGTGCTAAGATACTCCTCTGCTTTCAAGTATGTATCATGGTAATCTGAACAAAGGTCTGGGAGTCAGGAAACCTTTATTCTAATTTCTGAAGAGCTGATGATTAATTTTTAAAATTTAGTTCAGCCCCCATGCCTGGATCTAATTATCTCTGGTTGCTAAATAGTACAAGAGAGAAAAAAAATGGGAGAAAGGAGTAGGAATAAAGTGAGTGTGGATTTGCAGAGTATAGCATTACAAAGAGGGTATCATTGAGAGATGTAGATCATGAGAACAGATAAGGTTAGGGATAGGGACTAGAATTGTGATTTCATTGGTATAGGAATCTCCTAGATGAGATGATTCCTTTACTAATGTACTTTCTCTGAAATATGTATATATGTATATATTATATATATAAATATATAATATGCATGCAAACATATATACATACATATGTGTTCTTTCAATGGATCAACCAACCTTCATTTTGCTTATACAAAAAAACCCCTTTTTTCCTGTTATATGGCTAGAGGTGAAATCTCTACATGTAAAACTATATAAATATATATATAATGACTATATATATTTGTGTGTGTGTATATGTGTGCATACACACACACACACACACACACATATATAGTCAGAAAGATGCCTATAGATCTGAGAGGTAAAGTGATATGCCCAGGGTAACATGGGAAGTGTGTACGAGAGGAGGAAGACACAAGAACACCTAAAAATGGAATATATGTGTGAAGTTTGTAAGAATAAGATCTAGTGAGGGAAATATTGCAGATAAATAATGAGGTAATGTTTAAAAAATGAAGCCTTGGGTCTTTTGTTTCCTTTGCCATCAGAAGAAAGCCTCTAAAAGCAATAACTGATGATAAAATAGTCCTTTAAACTCCTGAAGGTCAGGGAACATGCTTTCTATGTCCACTGAACTCCCTTTAGCACAAAAGGACTGACTTGAATTTGCTTTTAGAGACATTGAGTTAGAGAAGTAATTTCACTTTTGTAAAAGGATGACAAATACTGTATGCTTCTGCCCTTACTAAATATAGGTTAAAATGGTACAACTGAAAATCTGAATAAAAGTAATCAATGAATTTCACTTTATTGTATAATTAACTCCAACTCCATTAACATGTATTAGTATTGAAATAATATTTTCATATATAAATATTTCCTGGGGATGCTGGAGCTGAGGGTAAGGGGTGAGTGATTCTTTCAAAGAATTTATCATTTTGCTAACCCTTGGGGTGAAGAGTTAAAATGGAAATATCAGCATTTTGTGCATGAAGCTAATATATAGCCTGGAGTTAATCACATCTTAATCTCCACCCAGCATTTATTTATTAAGCATCTTTCTACCCATGGTGTTGCTGGGAGTGAGTTCAGTGGAATGGTGTCTGTCCCCTGGACAGATAGGACACACAGATATTCAAGCAAACACTTCATAGCAGTAAATAAACAAAATTGTTTACTGAATAAGTGCATTAACCTTATTTTACATCCTTTCACTGCATTGATTGCTTTATCTTTCTTGAAAGAAAGGAACTATGTTTAAAAAAAATAGATAAGTGAAGTTTCCCTAAGCCTGAGGTTTCCCAGCTGTTTTAAACGAAAGGATGGTAGATAGTAATTTAACTTACCTATCATCTGTAAATAGAAGTGCTAATTTGATAGTCATGTTTGCTCTTCATCTAAGGAAAGAAATATCTAACAATTTTTTGTTGTTCATGTTTTCAGTCATGTCCCCATTTGGGATTTTCTTGGCAAAGATACTGGAGTGGTTTGCCATTTCCTTCTCCAGTTCATTTTACAGGTGAGGAAATGAGGCAAACAGGATTAAGTGACTTGCCCAGCGTCACACAACTAGTAAATGTCTGAGGCAATATTTGAACTCAGGCAGATGAGTCTGCTTGTCTCTAGGCCTGGTCCTACCCACCTAGCTGCCTCAATTACAGTTATCCAAATGCTGAACAGGATATCTCATGAAGTAAAGCCTTCCTCATATTGGACATACTCAATCAGAAGCTGGATGATCACTTGTCCAATAGAGTTAATTCTTGTTCAATTCAGTTTGAATTGATGGTTTCTGAGATCCCTTCCAAACTTGAGATTCTGGGATTTAGTAAATTAACAGTAATATAGACTTTGTTTAAATTTAAGTTAATGGCATTTTATGCATTTGGGGGGAAGATAATACTAAAGTCCACCTTCTGAGTACGATTAGTGTAGAAGTCTCAGGCATGACTATAATCCAGTAGAAGGCAGGCCAATTAGTTTTTCATTGATATGGGCCCTCCTCTAATACACTCTCCAGGAAGTGGGTGAAACTATGGATGACAGAAGGAATAGCCACTTACGAGAGAGGGGGAGAGAGAGAGAGAGAGAGAGAGAGAGAGAGAGAGAGAGAGAGAGAGAGAGAGAGGGAGAGAGAGAGAGGGCTTCTCACGTGCCCAGTGAAATAGAGACAGAGTAGGAGTCAGGAAGTAGTGGTAAGAGAATAACTTTTCCTTTGCTCAGAAGAATGGTCCTCTGAGGCAATGGGAAGGTACTTTATGAAGCTGAAAAAGCATAGGACTTGAATTCAAAGGTCAGTGCTGACCGCCACTCACCATTTTGGTAAAGCCAATAAATCTCTCTCAGCCTCACTTTTTTCATCTATAAAATAAGGATAATAAGAACCTTATCACTCACCTCACGGTTGTGAGGTTTAAATGAGGTATATGAAATGCTTTGAAAACCTTAAATCCATATATTGTTATCATTAGGTATTAGTTGATCAACTCCCTGAACCTCAGTATTCTTAGTCCTACTTACTGGCAGTCACTTTGCTAAATCCTGTGGATATAAAGAAACACAAAAGACAATCAGTCTCTGCCCTCAAGGAGCTTCCAGTCTAATGCAAACAATCTTGTACAAACAAGCTACATAGGAGATAAATTCCAGTTAATCAACAGAGGGAAGGCATTAGCATTGAGGGGAAAAGAGGAAAGGCTACTTTCAGAATGTGGGATTGTAGTGAAGACTGAAAGGATACCAGGGATGCCTGGAGGCAGAGGTGAGGATGCATAGCAAGTAAAAAGAAAGAGGCCGGTGTCACTGGAGCACATCTATAGTCCTTACCTATAAATGATGCGGTTGGTTTAGACCAGTGGGGTCAAACTCAAATAGAAATGGGTCCCTGGAGGCTCATTTTGACTTAGAAAACTACACGTTAACATTATCTATGTTGTATTATGTTTTTATTTATTTTGTTAAATAATTCCCAATTTACATTTTAATCTGGTTTAGGGAGCACTCCAAAGTGTTGAAAGCATGTGGCCTAGATGTTTGACACCACTGATCTAGGAGATCTCCAAGTTTCTTTCCTAAAATAATATTTTATGACTTTATGCCTCTAGCTGTGGATAGCAATAGCAATTTATTTCAATCAATCAGCAAGCATTTATTAAAAACCTACTATATTCCAGTGCCTATAGTAGGTATTGGGAATACAAAGACAAAGGGTTTGATTGGGACATTCCAGGGAAGTTCTAAGCAGGAAAAGAAAATCGTTAATTCCTTTTACAATGTCCCAAGGTAGGGCAAAAGAGGGAAAAAACAAATTATACCTGATCCCTCTAGGCCAGAGGTATCAAATTTGCTCACAAGAATCAGATTAAAATCTAATTAGGAAGTAGTTTAAAAGATAAAAATACAACATAGATAATGCTAATTGGTGGTTTTCTAAATCAATATGCAGTTCCAGAGATCAGTTCTAATTTGAGTTTAACATCATTGATTTCTAGGTAATTAAAGAGTTAGCTGTGGTTGGTCAGAGCTATGACCAGGTGGGCTGACATTGGAAGTGGGGCCATCTTCACCTTCCTTCCCCATTGTTACCCCATTTGATTTGAAAGTTAAATCTTTTGGCAGAGAGTATCTTGGAGAGAAAGTCAAACCTAAGTGGAGGAGTAGGATCCACACTAGAGTGGAAGAGGAAGAATAAGATGGAGTGGCAACTGAGTTTATGTGCATAGCCTATTTGCACCTCACCACAGGGGAAGGAGCAGCTTGGTGCTCAGTGGTTAGAGCCCAGTGTGGGGGAGGGAAGACTACTCTTCCTGAGTTCAAATCCAGCCTCAGACACTTACTAGTAGCATGACCCTGGGCAAATCTCTTAACCCTGTTTGCCTCACAGATGAGAAAAAATATCTGGAAAAGGAACTGGAAAAGGAAATAGCGAACTCCTCCAGCATCTTTGCCAAGAAAACCCCAAATGGACCCATGAAGACTTGGACACAACTGAAAAACTACTAAATAAGCACCACCACCATATTGCTGCTACACTTTCAGAAACACTTTCACACATACTGGTGATAAGGTGACTCAGTCCAGGAAAGTCTTACGGCTTGAAGGTAAAGTGATTATGGCTATACATGTATGTCTTCCAATGCACCAGAACCTTTTCCCTAATTTTATGGCAGCAACACGATTGCTGGTTCCTCTTTGATGTTGAAGGAGGATTTAGTCCTTTTTGTAGTTCTACACCTATATGTGCTTTATGCCTGGGACCCATTTAAAGGAGAACACTCAGGCCGGCCACCTCTTCATTTCCCACCTGGCTGTACTACTTTGAACATCTTCATCATGACCCTCCTTCCCCCTCTCCCCTTTTTAGCTTCCTTTGGTGTGTTGTATCCCTAGCATTTAGCACATAATAGGGTCTTGATAAATGCTTATTGGCTGACTATTGCCTGATGCAGCTATGAACAAAGCCGTCAAAGGGGAGGGGGCAGAGAAAATGGTTTGGAGGTGGAGAACATGGGCATTTTTTCCTGAGACCACTGAAGAAGCAACAATTCTCTTTTTTGAGAGCTCTGCTACCACATGCCCCCAGGTGGTGGAGGGGGAGATGTACGTATTTGAGCTGAGGAAATTTCTCTTCTTTTTACAGCTGTGCCTTCAATATTCCAAATATTGTATGGGCTAGTTAGTCCTTCTTTTAAAGGGAAAAGTCCTATTTGAAGAGGAGAATAAGAGGGAGTAAGGACACCTCCTTGATATATGTTAGCGATGTCTAGCCAATATGCTTCTATACAAAAGGTGTGCAAAAAGACCATTAAGTGTTCTTTCATAAAGGATACTGTCTCTCATTCTAAAAATTTCAGCTCCTTTGTCATATTCTAGTCACTTAAAATTCCATTCTACCTTCTCATTCCCCCCCAAAAAAGTTCAATTCTATGGGAAAAAAATTCCTCCTTTAGTCATAATGGCATTTAATTTGTACAGAGAGTTGAAAAATCAAGGCTTAAACAAAATCCAAATGAAACCTGTCCAAAACACTGGGTTGGAATGAAGACTTGGTCAAATACAAGACAGAATCCTAAAGCAATACCTTGCCGGAGGGTATACAAATCTATCTACATTTATTCTAAATGGAGAGTGACCTTTCACTATGAAGCCTTGAGCTTAAACTCAGCTGAAGTTATTGGAAATCATTTCCAAAGGTCATTCATGGGAAAGAATGTAATATGGATTTAAAGATGCCTTCCATATATGTAGAAAGCCAGGTCTGCAATGCTAGTAAAAAAAAAAAGTCTTATGGAGAAGTAATAACTGCATAAAAAAGAGAGGTTTTGAAAATAATTTGAAGGGCCTAAGATCACACAGATCACAGTTTAATTTTCTTACCTATTGCTGCCATTATGTTTACCAACATGGTGCATACTGGAAAATAATATGTAAGATTCTGCTTTGGAGATGGATGCTAAATTTGATTTATTTTCATTAGATTTGAAATAATATTACTCAGAAGTCAGTCAGGGCACATTCCCAATGAGTGAAAAGTCTGGTGTCTCTTTCCAAGGGTTAATGTTTATAGGGCAGCATGTCTAACATGCCATTAGTCATTTTTCAAAGGGCAAACCTATATAGTTAGAATCACTGAGACACAATAACAAGTATTCTCTTAATGAGAGGGAAAATTTCTTTGGTTGCTCAGCCTGGAGATTAAAATACTCTGATATTTTGTAAGTAATTAGTGTTGTCACAGTTTGGGGGAGGAGGATAAGAAATGTAATATACTTTAGTAAGCCTCATAAGATTTTCTTTTGGCTCATATCTGAATAAAATCTAAAGATTGAGATTATTTTCTACAGAATAACGTTGAGAACTTTTGGGGAGGAACTGAGAGAGGAAAAAAAAATCAAGTATCATTCTTTGCTTTTATGTTGATTATCTTGCTGTAGTGGTTTCTTTCTCGGATTTTTTTTTCTTTCCTAACCTTTCCGATAGCCTTCCTTCATTGTGAGTTAAAAAAAAATTTTTTTTGTCAAAGTGTGAAGGTCTCCATTTTTTAAAATTTAATTTTCATTTCCAATTTGTCTCCCTCCCTCTCTGCACTTCTGACCATTGAGAAGGAAAGAAAAGTAAAACTCATTACAAATATGTATAGTTATGCAAACCAAATTTCTTTATTAGCCATGTTCCAGATAAAAGAAAGAATTAGAAGAAAATATACTTCAGTCTATTAGATTGTAAGGTCCTTGAAGTCAGGAATTATCTTTTGCTTCTTTTTGTATCCTGGAGTTCAGCACAGTACCTGGCACATGGTAAGTGCTTAATAAATGTTTATTGATTGATTGATAATGATGATGATGATTGATAATGATGTAATACAGCTAGGAGGCATGGTGGAGAGAGCACCAGGCCTGGAGTCAGGATGACTCCTCTTTCTGAGTTCAAATCTGGCTTCAGACACTTCCTCACTGTATTACCCTGGGCAAGTTACTTAACGCTGTATGCCTTAGTTTTTCATCTGTAAAATGAGCTGGAGAAGGAAATGCAAACCACTCTAGTATCTTTGCCAAGAAAACCGAAATTGCGTCACAAAGACAAGACTGAAAACAACTGAACAAAAAAATTGTTAGATATTCCTTTCCTTACTTTAAGACCAAACATGACTACAAAATCAGTGCTTCCATTTATAGATGATAAGTAAGTTAAATTACTGTCTGCTGGAGTGGTTTGCCATTTCCTTCTCTAGCTCATTTTGCAGATAAGAAAACTGAGGCAAACAGGGTTAAATGACTTGCCCAGGGTAGTATCTGGGTAGTATCTGAGGCATCTGAGGCTGAATTTGAGCTCAGGTCTTCCTGACTGCAGGTTTGATGCTCTATGTACTGTATTACCTAGCTACTCCCTGCTCTGGGTACTAGTCAGAATAGAGAGATGGATGAGAAGAAGCAACCAGTGTCTTTTGATGAGGTCAGACATAAAAGGTCCAGACCAAAAAGAAGAATTTAGCAGTGCAAGGGAACTAAGAGGAGCTATCAATGTCATATAGTTGTGGATGGATGAGGATTAAACTATAAGAAACTTTCTATGTTCTGGGCTATTGACTTTTTCCTTTCATTTTACTATCCTTTCCCCTTCATTCAGGGAGATGTTAGTAAACTTTTAACAACTGACTCTCCAAAACAAAACAAATACCACACCAAACAAAAAATACTCACAACACACTTTCAATTTTAACCTGCATTATTAATGTTTTCCCCATCACATTTCTAAATCTAAGGAATGGATAAAACAATAAATCAATCTCTAATTTGTATTGTTTACCAATTTCGAGGTATAAATGTGTACACTGTAAGGCCTAAGTTGGCTTTGGCACACCTCTGCTTCCATGGTACCCTGCCCCAACCACATACTGTAGTAATAATAATAATAAATTTTCTCTAAAAACCTAAGATTAGTGCACTGTTAGGGTCTTGGAAAGTGGTGGGTGATGGAGAAAAAACATACCAACCCCATAATACAACACCCTGGGCTCTTCTCCCTTTAGGGCAACTGAAGTTTAGATACCAGGTGCAGCAAGAACACATAAAACCTGAGTAGGGGTGAATCTGTACTTGGATTTATTGAGATTGATGGGGGGCTGCGGGGGGAAGAGGGGGAACAACTAGTGAGATTATATGGTATATTGAGTATATTATTCATTATATTACTAATTCAGTTATAAATGGCATATACCAATAATACCTAGGACTATGTTGCTATTTCAGTAAATATTGATTATTTAAAGAGTCAGAGCTTTGGAAAGGAAAGGGAACAATCATTTATTAAGGACTTACTGTATGCCAGGCGTAGGGCAAAGTGCTTTACAAATATGATCTCATTTGATCCTCATAACAACCTGGGAGGTGGGTGCTCTTGTACCCCCATTTTAAAGTTGAGGAAACAGGCAGACAGGGGTTATGATAAGTCATACAGCTAAGTGCCTGAGACCAAAATTGAGCTTAGGCCTTCCTGACTCCAGAGTTCAGCATGCTTTTCACTACACCACTCACCTGCTCTGTTAGAAGTGAGCTTAGAGAACCATCATGTATTTTCCTGGTAGTTACTGTGGAGTGAACTATATTGGGGTATTTTTGAAGGCGGTGAGAGAGCAGCTCTGGAAGCTACTTAGTGACATAGCATCCTGGAAGTCTTTCTAATCTGTTTTGTGGTGATTGAGGGTAATGGATTTCTAAAAGGTGAAAATTTTCTTCCTTGCTCTCTGAAAACACTAGTCCCATCATTATCTTAAAATTCCCTTATGAGAGGAGATAACAGCAATGATTATTCTGTCATACAGCATAAGATGGAGATCAGAGAATGTTTTTTTCTCATCTGTAAAATGGGATAATAATAGCACCTACCTCCCAGGTTTGTTAGGAGGATCAAATGAAATAATACTTGTAAAATGCTTTGCAAATCTAAAAGCGCTATATAAATGTTATTATTATATGACTAGACTAGACTATTTCTTTTTCTAATCACATATACTTCTGCTGTTACTGAAGTATCTATCCCAAGGATCAAAACTGTAACTAGACACTATATATAAACACACAGAGTTATATTTATGCATTAAATACACACACACACACATATATGTATACATATGTATATGTTTATGTGTATAACACACATCAGCACTTCCAGGACCAGTGATTATGTTGATGTGTTCACTTATTCCCATGCCAAGGAGATATTGAGATTTAGTTTCCTTGGCATTCTGAAATTTGGTAACATTTGCTCAAGTCTTTCAGGCATAATGAACAATATCAAGGAATTAAAATTCAAGGATGGTGGCCTCATCATTAGAAGTTGTGTTATCGTTAATGACCTTGTCTATGCTCTAGGTTTTAGGCAATCTCCCAAGGGGTGCTAATGTTGCTTACCAGCTGGGGGGGTTGCCCTTCAATAGGAGACATGGTGTGGAAATCAATTTTACCAGCTAATGTGGGGCCCTCTTCTCTCTGAGTCTTTACCTTATCTTTGCTCTATTGCAATAACATATGAAAAGGCCTATTGATAAGTAAGTTAATATTGATATATAATAAGAAAATAAAGGTACAAAAATGTTCCAGTCTACCATCTTCATTTCCATCTTGGCATCTCTAACTGCTTATTAGAAACATCTAACTGGATGTTTCATATACATCTAAAATTCAACATATCCAAAACTGAACTCAATATTCTGTGCCCCCTCACCCCACCCCAGTCCTCTAATCTTCTTACTTATATTACTCTCAAGGGTACCACCATCCTTCCAGTCATGTGGGCTCAAAACTTAGGTGTCAACCTTAATTCTTCATTCTCTTTCATCCCTCAAATCCAATTAGTCTTCAAATCCTATTGTTTTTACTTTCATATCATGTCTTGTGCCCCCATCTCTCCTCTGACACTGCCATTACTCTGGTACAGATCTTCATCACCTCATTCCTAGACTATTAAAATATCTGGCTGGAGGGTCTACCTATTTCCAATCTAATCCTTCCTCCACTCAGCTGTCATATTGATCTTCCTAAAACACAGGTCTGACCATATCATACCTCTCCCCCATTCAATAAATTGTAGTGACTTCCTATTAATTCTAGAATCAAGTATAAAAATTCTCTGTTTGGTTTTTAGAGCCCTTTATCACCTGGACTCTTCCTATCTTTCCAATCTTCTTACACCTTACTTTCCTCTACATATCTAGTGATCCATTGATACCAACCTTACTGTTTCTCACGTAAGACATTCCATCTCTACCTTACACATAGCTGCCAAAATAATTTTCCTCAAGTGCACACCTGGCCCTGTAACCTACTTACTCAATCAACTCAAGTGGCTTTCTATTGCCTGTAGGGTAAAATATAAACACTTCTGTTTAACATCTAAAGCTCTACATAATTGACCTTTTCAGACCCACTGGACATTACTCCCCCTCCCATACTTTGTGATCCAGTCACACTCATCTACTGTCTATTCCTCACATACAATGTGCCATTTCCCATCTTTATGTTTTTGCTATGGCTGTCTCACATGACTGGAGTGAACTTCCTTCATCCTTTTGATCCAGTGAATTCCTTTCTTCCTTTAAAACAGCTCAAGCTGTTTTTAACATGAAGATTTCCTGATCCTCCTAACTTTTAATGCTTTCCCTAGCCAACTATCTTGTATTTGACTACTTCATATGTTTGTGTTTATTAATGCCCGATGTATATATGTACATATTGATATGTACTGATTGTCTTCACCATTAGAATGTGAGGTCCTATTCCATCACAATCCTATACCACAACTTGTTCAGCAAATTGCACATAATGGATTTGCAGTTTCATGTGCACTCATCTTTTTTATTATACTATGTTATGGAAATACTTGTTTTATTCCATAAATAAAAAATAAAATAAAAAATATATTCAGAAGAAAACAAAAACAAGTTCCAAATGGAGCACAAACAAGGCAATTTTGTTACTACTGAATTAAATTTAATATAACTCAAAAATTTCCAAGTAACAGAAAAAAAAGAATGTAAGGTCCCAGAGAGTTGGGATTATTTCATTCTTTTTACCTGGATACCCAGCACAGTGCATCGTAAGTAGGAGGGACTATTTATCAGGCACCATAAAAACATGTATTTGTTTGATGGATTGATTAAACTCATTTGACTGCCTTGAGGAGTAATAATATAATTACTTATTTTTTCATACCTTTGAGAGTTTCTCCTTCCTAAGATTTCTTGGGCAAATGAGATCTCAAAGCATTTAAGATTGGGTGCCAAAGGGCCAGATTTACTAAGAATCTACTTGTTCCTGTCTTGTCTTGTGCAGCTACTACTTCTGACTTTCTTCTTAAATGCCACTTCAATCTCCTCATGCAGCACATCAAGGACACTGGGCGTTGAGTGTTCCTTAGTGCAAGAAGTGTAGAATCATCAGGGATGAATTCTCATAAGAAGGTAAATGTAGAGGGACTTGAGGGGAAAATACCAGAGAAAAATGCCAGAGAGCCAGAGAGATGGAGAAGAAAAAAGTAGAGGGAAATATAGGTAACAGAGTAGTTCAATGCTCTTTCCCCAGTTCCAGGCTTCCTTTGAGGTAGGAAGGACTTGGTTTTCTTGCAAAAAAAGAAAAAAAAATTATTTCAGAATCAGACTTTGGTTTTGTGTTGGCCACCATGTACTGTATCTTTTCTCCTCTAGTGATTGGAAGGTAAGGTAAGGGAACTATGGGGTTTGAGATGGGAAAGAATGGGGGGTGAAGAAGAATGAGAATAATATTAAGAGCAATGAAATGACATGCCACTATAAATGGGGTAAAACTTGAAAAAACATGGAAGAACTCAGCAGGCCCAAGTTTAATGGGAACATTTTAACTTATTTATTTGTAAATCCATTGTGAGACAGATTTTTCTAAATATCTATTTGTTATTTATTTGATTTTTAACAAATAGTTCTATTTCAATATAATCTCTGGGCATGGACACTGGAACACTTTAAACATATTTTAAAAATTAAAACTATTTATGACAGCAAAACAAAACTGCCTGCTAGGAAGTGCTACACCTTATAAAAATATAACTTCTCAAGTTGTGCTTTGGAAAGAGCACTGAGTCTGGAGTCAGGAGGAATTCAGTTCAAACACAGCCCTAGAAAACTATTAGCTGTGTGACCCTGGGCAAGTCATTTAGCCATTGTCTTCTGTAATTTCTTCAACTGGGAATAATAATAGCACCCACCTCATGTGTCCTGATTAAATGGAAGAACATTTGTAAAGCACTTAGCATAGTGTCTGGTACTTAGTAGGTGCTTGATATGTGCTTGTTCTCCTCCCCATCTCTTGAATTTGTGCCATTAAATTTAACCCCTGAAGAGCAAGAATCAAGGACTATGATATTTTCTTGGTTGCCACTATGGGATTCAAAACTAAGACAAATTAACAAAGGTTTCCACAGAGTTTTGATATTACTTATTATGACAATACATACTAATGGGGGGACAACTCAAATCTAGATGTAGAAAATGTCAGCTCAGACACAAAAGTAATTTTGCTATCATGAACTATTTTAAGAGTTTGAGAAGAAAGAACAAAAGATTATCATCAAGATGCTTCATGATTACAAATTACAAAATGTGATCTTGGAAGAGTCACAATTGCATATGACCCAAAGGGCAAAGATGCATTATGTGTGTGTATGTATGTGGTGTATATAAGCAATTTGTTGTACATTATAAAGGATAATGATATAACAAGTGGTGTTAAAGACACCATCAATGATATCCATGACTGGGAAAGGAAGTGGGTTAGTCATGTAGCAAGACTAGGAGATAATAGCTGGTCAGCCTGTGTGTTGCTCCACTAACCATGAATATTAAAAGGACCAAAGGAAGGTCTCCATCACATTGTATCATCTAGGGAAGATCTGTGCAAAGATGTGGGAATCACATGGGACCAGAAGGATCAAATAGGTTATTGGAATTAATGAAATCGTATATTCTTGAGACATTTCCTTCAGTGTTAAAAACAGACGTTTTAGGCATACATTCTTTCATTATTTGATGTGAATAAAGGTTTATTTAGCATTGTTTTAAGCCATCTTGTCAAGTACTCTGCAGTAAAGAAATGTGTAATAGATTTACTTTCCATTTCTAATGATGATTGATATAAATCAGATCTCAGCAAGCTACTTCTGGAGAGGAAGGTCATTATTATCTTAACATCACTGAGACAAAGACAAGAGGGACAATACACAGATAACAGAGAAATATAAAGAAGAAGAAAAACATTTTTTCTTCTTTCCTTCCTTCCTTCCTTCCTTCCTTCCTTCCTTCCTTCCTTCCTTC
>NW_020954590.1:56438554-56483220 GCF_900497805.2 Vombatus ursinus
TTCCTTCCTTCCTTCCTTCCTTCCTTCCTTCCTTCCTTCCTTCCTTCCTTCCTTCCTTCCTTCCTTCTTGAGTTTAAATTTGGCCTGTGACACTCACTAGCTATGTGACCCTGGGCGAGTCACTTAATTCTGTTTGCCTCAGTTTCCTCATGTGTAAAAGGAATTGGAGAAGGAAATGGCAAACCATTCCAGTTCACTGGAAGCTTTGTCTTTTTTAATGCAATCCATGATGACATTAACTTTATTTTTTTTTGCTTCATCTATGCATGTTGTGGGTGCTTAATACATATGTGATGATTCTTATGGTTTTGTTTCTGTGAGAGATATAAATTTTTTCCATGTTTTGGCTATAGATATAAATTATACCTCAAGGCCTTAGTCTCAGAAAATAAATTAATCAGCCTAACCTGAAGACAGTTCTCATCAAAAGATTCTACAACCAATAATCTTTTTAATTCCTTGCCATCTATAGGCAACTACAGACAAATGGGGTTCCCTCAGGCATCAATCTCCTAGGAGCACAAGGCAAGGCATTTTTTGTCATATCAGTACCTAAACTCTTGACTTATAGGGAGCACACACACACTCACACACCCACACACACACACACAACCAACTAAGTAAGGAGGAAGAAATATCAGGTATTGAAAAAAGGAGTTCCTCTTGGTGTGAGGTCTTACAGTAGTGGTATCCTAGCTGTGGAATTCCTATGAAATTATTTTCCTCAGAAAGTTGGGAAGGTGGTGGGGAGACGTTAGATGCTCTGTGTTGGATAAATCACTGACAATGGTTTATGTAGCATCAGGTTTACTTCAGGTGGGGGTGGCAACTGATGAGAAATGCAGATCCTCCTTATTGATATGGCTGTTTCTAGATGGCCCTGTTCATGTGCACAAGTTTCCCTTGGTTTATCAAGAAGTGCTGATTTGACTCTGGTGATGGTCCCTGATTGGTGGTTGTGCCTCATTTATGTCAACGGAAGGGAAGATTAGATATTATCAGAGGTTTGTGCTCCCCAAAAGTAAAAGTCCTAAGACCTCTGACTGTCAAGGTCCCCATGATGGATGACACAGACCTATTCTTTTGGCAGCAGCAAGAAATCATGCCATTGAACTTGATGTATATCACTATAAAGAATTCTGTGGCTTGGCTTAGGTAATCATACTTATTTAAACAAATTACTTTAAAAATGGTTTACCATACACATATCATAAACCCAACTGTTAAATTTCGTATCCCGCTTTCTAAGCCAGCAACCATTATTTTTTTTAATTGGATATAAGGATTCAGAGAGATATGGAAACATAAAGTGAGAGGAAAATTCAGGAGATAAAGAAATCTTTAAGTACACATTCAAGCTTTTATTACATTTTTAAAAACATAGGATCATAGGATTTAGATCTAAAAGGGACCTTAGAGATCATTTAGTTTTACTTTCTCATTTACAGATGAAGAAAGAGAGGTCTAGGGAAGCAAGATTGCTTGCCTAAAGTCATACAGGTAATTGGCAATAATTACACATAGGATAGGCTCCTAATAGGTAGAAAGGGGAAAAGGGAATAAAAAAGGATACTAGAGATCAAATATCTTTGGACAATAACATCATTTCCTCCCATCCTTCAGGGCAATTAACTACAGTTAGAAGATTGCCTTGAAGTTATTATAAATCATGTGTCTATGTGTGTGAGCTGTGTGTGTGGATGTTCAATATATTTTATAGCCACCTATAGGCCTCCATGGGCAGCGAGGTGGCGTAGTAGATAAAGTGGTGGGCCTGGAGTCAGGAAGACTCATCTTCATTAGTTCAAATCTGACCTCAGACAGACATCTGGACTATAATACTTACTAGTTATGAGTCAATTAACTTCTCTGTACCTTTTTTCCCCTCATCTGCAAAAGGGGAACAGTAATTTTTTTACTAGCTGTGTGACCCTGGGTGAGTCACTTAACTCTGTTTCAGTTTCCTCATTTATAAAATGAGCAGGAGAAGGAAATGGCAAACCACTCTAGTATCTTTGCCAAGAAAATCCTAGATGTGGTCACAAAGAGTTGGACACAACTGAAATGACTGAACAATAACAGTAGGTCTTCTATATATACATGTCATGGCTGATGATTTACATTATTATCTCTAAACATGGATAACTAACATGAAAAGCTATTAGCAAAAGGATGTCTATAAATCTATTGCTTTTATCTTCACAAATTGCATCCCACTTAGGACTGACATATCTATCTGAATATTTTCAATATGTTTGTCAAAATGGAAGGCAATGAAGTACAAAGAGAGGGATGGATTTGGAATCAGAGGGCCTGGGTTCAAATCTACAAGGATCTAGCTCTATTATTGACTATTTTTATGACCTTGGGCAAGATACTTAACACCTCTGGGCTTAAATGGGAGATGGGATAGATAACATGAATGGTCCCTTTTGGTTCTGAATCGATGATCCTATGGGAAAAAAATCCTGATATTTCATAAGCATATATTAATTTCAAAGTTTTCACATTTCCTAACAAGGACACAATCTCACCCAAAGCCTTCCTCAGATAATTACATATAATTATCCTCCACCAGGACATCACAAACAGGACTTCCTCTATGTGCCTACCTGATGTGCTAATTAATGTTTCTCCCCTGTTTATAAATATTATAGGCTTTATCCCTGGTGGAGAGTAAGCCTATTAAAGGAAGGAACTGTTTTGTTTTTGTCTGTGGATTGGATTTCTTCTGCCTGCCACAGTGCCTGGCAAATAGTTGGTGCTTAATGAATGGTTGTCAAATTGAATTTAGCTGTAATTGGCATAATTCTCAAACCACATGATTGCATGTACTACTACAACATAGAATTTGGTACAACTTCTGCTTTTTTTTATGAAAATAAGTGAAAGATTTAATCTAAGGGGGATTAGTTACCAAAAATAGCATAACAATAAAAATTGCACTTCTATAATACTTTATGGTTTTACAAAAGCAGTTTCCTCATGGTGAACTTGTGAGATTGGTTGTAAGTTCTCATTACAACACTCTTACCTAAATTAATTTTAGGGTGTGGCTTCTATGGATGACATTAGTAGGAGGATTTACTGCATACGTGTAGTGTCTATCTCTATATTGTATGTATGTATGTATGTATGTATCTATCTATCTACCTAATGAATTCCAGGAAAGTAGGTTGTGTGTAGTTATTTTTTCCCTTGACTTGCATTAGAGGTAGTATGGTGTAGTATAGAAAAGTATGCTAGTTGTTGTTCAGTTGTTTCATTCATGTCCAACCCTTCCTTTCCCCATTTGGGGTTCTCTTGGCAAAGATACTAGAATGGTTTGTTATTTCCTTACCCAGCTCTTTTTACAGATGAGGAAACTGAGACAAATGGGGTTAAGCTACTTGCCCAGGGTCACATAGCTAGTAAGTGTCTGAGGCTGGATTGAACTAAAGAAGATTAATCTTGAGCAGAACCAGGAGAACATGGTACACAAGTAACAGAAACATTATGCTATGACCAACTTTGATAGACCTACCTCTTCTCAGCAATACAATGATCTAAGACAACTCCAAAACACTCATGATGAAAAATGTTGTCCACATCCAGAGAAAGAACTATAGAGTCTGAATGCAGATCAAAGCATACTATTTTCTCTCTCTCTTTTTTGGTTTTTCCTTTCTTGTAGTTTTTCTCTTTTGTTCTGATTCTTCTTTCACAACATGACTAATGTGGAAATATGTTTAATATGATTGTACATGTATAGCCTATATCAGATTGCATGCCATCTTGAGGAGGGGTGAAGGGAGGGAGAAAATAATTTGGAACTCAAAATCTTAGAAAAGTGAATGTTGAAAATTATCCTTACATGTAATTGGAAAAAATAAAATACTATTAAGTGGGGGAAAAAAGATGAATCTTTTTTACTCCAGGCCTAGCACTTTATCTACTGTGCCACCTAGCTACCAAAGTATACTAGACATGGGTTTGAATCCAGACTGTAATACTTACTAGTTGCAAGTCAATTAACTTTGTTGTGCCTTTTTTTCCTCATGTGTAAAAGAGGAACAATAATTCTTTTACTTCATACCCTCACACGGTTGCTGTGATGATAGTTCTTGGCATCCTATAGTGATACAGAGATAGGAACTAGGCCTGTGATTTCATTGGTATAGAGAACTCCCAGGTGAGAAAACTTCCTACACTATTGTAGATTGATAAAGTCTCTGCAATTCATAGTCTTAGAAAGTTGCCTAAAGAGGACAAGTGACTTGCCTAGGGGATACATAGTCATAGTCAAGTATGTGTCTAAGGAAGGACTTGAAACTAGGACTTCCAAATTGCAAAGCCAACTCTCTATCTACTATACCACACTGCCTCTGTTATGGTGCTATGTGAACATGAATTCACAGAATCTTAGCTAAGAACTTTTTAACTTATGTTAGTGATAATTTAATCCTTTAAAAGGTGGATGAAACAACAAAGAGAAATTTGATTCTGGATCTAAATTCTCACTAATGAGAAGGACTTGGTTGTTAGGGTGGAAATGATGAAAACCCTGGGGGGATATGACCACTCCCACCTAGAGTTTATGGTAGAAAAGGATAAGAAATTAAAACATAGTCTTCCACTCAACCTAACTTTTGGGAAAGCAGGTTTAGAGGTTCAGAGGAAGATCCAAATGAATTAAGATGCTTTAGGAGAAATCATCTCAGGAGGTATGGAAATGCTCAGAACTGACCATCACAAGGGAAAAAAAATCCACTAAGGAAGTAAAATGCAAAGTGTCTGAAGAGACTACTGCGGATACATAGGGAACTCATTAACTAACTTAGCTTTTAAAAATGTGTGGTAGAAACAAGACCAGCGAAAAGAAGATATATATAATAACATGACCCAATCCTGTAAAAATAGGGTAAGGAAAATGAAAAATAGGGTAAGGGAAATGAAATAAAAAAAGTTATCTATCTAAAAAGGAAAATCAGAAAAAAATATAGAAGACTAAGCTGTTCATTTGTTCCAGGAGAGTGGATCCACAGTGCTTGCCTCAACAAATTCACTTTGTCATCCCACATAAACCACACGCTTGGGTATTGAGTGAAATGACAAGTGTGAGTGCTGAGTGACTGATCGACAGATCATGACAAATAGGAGAGATACCACAACACTGGGGAAGGGAAAATGTCCAATTTTCAACAAAAAAAGCAAAGAGTATAGATTCTTCACATCAAAGGCCAGTGAGCTTGACCTTGACTTCTGGGAAAATTCTAGGATGGATCATTAGAAAGATAGTTGATTAAAATTTAGAAAAGGAAGCAGTGATTTCAAAGAGTCAGAATGGCTTCATCAAAAACAAGTTATATGAGCTTATCTTTCCTTTTTTGATAAGGTTATTAAATGAATTGACGAAAAGGATTTTATAGCCCTAGTTTATCTAGATTTTAGCAAGCTTTTGATAAAATCTCATGTGGAGAAGATGGAGCAATGTGAACTAGATAATCACAGGTGAATTCAAAACTGGTTGAATGATCTGACTCAAAGAATAATAAGCAATAAATGGTTAAATGTCAATGTGGAAGGCGGTCTGCAATGGATTGCCCTGGGGATCTTTGTTTGGTCGTATACTATTTGATTTTTTTAAAAAAAACAGTTTTGTATAAATGCATGGACGGAATGTTCACTAAATTTGCTGATGAGATGTAAGCTAACATAATGGATAGCAGAGTCAGACTCCAGAGATCTGGACAGACTGACGTTGAACCTAATAGGATAAAATTTAATAGGGATATGAAGTCTTATACTTGGATACACTGAAAACAACTTCAGCGGCGCAAGATAAAGGAGACATGGCTAAACATTTATTTATAAAAATTCTAGGGTTTTTGGCCAACTGAAAACACGAATCAGCAGTATAGTAACAAGCTAATGACATTTTGAACTATGTAAAGAAAGGTGGAGTTTGCAGGAAATAGTTCCTCTATACCCTGCCCTCATCAGACCTCATCTTGAGTGTTGAGGTAGTTCCAGGAGCTACAGTTTAGGGACATGGATTAGCTAGAAAGTGTCCAGATGAAGGCCACTAAAATAATGAATGGCCTGAAATCCATGACATAGGAAAATTGGTTAAAGGAACTGGCCTTGTTTGTCATGGAGGATACTCCTGGGGGAACATGATAGCTCTCTTTAAGTATTGTATGATTCTGTGATTTTGTAATCCTGCTACCCACAGGCAAGGAGATTAGCAGAGTCCTTTCCCAAGTGACTTTGCTGTTCTGGATATACATGGAGTAGACAGAGCAGTTGGGATCAATCCTAAATGGGAAAAATCTGAGGCACATAAACTCACACAATAGGTCAGCATCTCACAATACCTACAAAGGATGGTATTGATCTATTACCAGGATGTCTGCACATACAATGTCTCAAGAAGTAATAACTTGCCTAAGCTAGCCTGAGCCCAAAAATCAGATCGCCAGAGAGGCTTCCCTAATAATGTTTTCTTTTTTTATTTATTTTTAAAATAGATTACTGTTACTTATTCCTGGGAAGGTGAAATGATGACTCATTGGCACTGCATGCCCACACATCTGTACTTTTTATCTCTGGGCTTCAGTTTTCTCGGCTGTGAAAGGAGTCAGATTAGATGACATCTAAGATCTTTTCCAATTCTAAAATCTTATGATTATGTGATACATGTTTGACAGCAATATCAAGCAGTTCGTAATTGTGTGGTGGGCATGGTTTTTTCTGTGGTCTGTATTTTAGCCAATGGGAACTTGAACAACTGATACAAATAATGATGATCCCTACTACTACTGGCTTTCGTCAGTCAATAAACTTTTTTTTCCTTTTAAATAGTCTTTTTTCTAAATATATTTAAAGATAATTTTTAACATTCATTTTTATAGCATTTTCTATCATGAGTCCTTTGAAATTATCTTGGATCATTTTATTTCTGCGAAGAGCTAAGTCAATTGCAGTTGATTATCTCACAATATTGCTGTTACTGTATACAATGTTTTCCTGGGTCTGCTCACTTCATACAACATCAGTTCATATAAGTCTTTCCAGGTTTTTCTGAAGTCTGCCTGCTCATCATTTCTTATAGCACAATAGTATTCCATTACATTCATATACCACAACTTGTTCAGTTATTCCCCAGCTGATGGGTATCCCCTTGATTTCCAATTCTTTGTCACCACAAAAAGCTGCCATAAATATTTTTGTACATTTAGATCCTTTCCCCTTTTATGATATCTATAGAATACAGACCTAGTAGTGGTATTGCTGGATCAAAGGGTGTGCACAGTTCGGTTGCCCTTTGGGCCTAGTTCCAAATTGCTTTCCAGAATGATTGGATCAGTTTACAAGTCCACCCACAGTGCATTAGTGTCCCAATTTTCCCACATCCTCTCCAATATTTATCATTTTCCTTTTCTGTCATATTAGCCAATCTGATAGTTGTGAGGTGGTACCTCAGAGTTGTTTTAATTTGCATTTCTCTGATCAATAGTGATTTAGATATTTTTCATATGACTAGATAGCTTTCATTTCTTCATCTGAAAACTGCCTGTCTATATCATTTGACTATTCACCAATAAATATTCAATAGGTGCCTACGAGGTACAAATAGACTAAGTTGCTAAACCTGGATATACAAAGTCAGAGGAAGACATTAGCTCCTCTCTTCAACATCTCTTTGTTCTCCAAGCACTGGGAGTGGCTTCCATTCTTCAATTTCACAAAAAAACAAAAGAGGAAAAGAGAAAGTATACTATATAAGGATCTCTATTCTGGGAACCCCAACTTCTCCCATTCACATCCAATCATTATGACTCATTCAGTCCCCTTAATGTTAGTCCTCCCCTCTGTTGATTTTCTCCAATTTATTTATAATATTTATTTGTTTATTTATAATAAATGTGTATTGAGATTACATATATCTAAATACACATTTATTAAGCATCTACTATATACCAGGTAATGTGTTAAGTGCTAGGAATACAAAAAGGCATAAAATAGTTCCTTCCCTTAGGTAGCTTACAATCTAATGGGGGAGACAACATGCAAACAAATATACAGTTATACAAAGCAAGCTATATACTGGATAAATAGGAAATAATTAAAAGAGGGAAGGCACTGGAATTAAGAGGGGTCGGGGAAGGTTTCCTGTAGAAGGTGGGATTTTAGTTAGGACTTAAAAATAGTCAGGGAGATCAGTAGTCTGAGCAGAGTGGGGAAAGTTTTGCAAGCTTGGGGGACCGCCAGAGAAAATTCCCGGAGCTTAGAGATGTTTTAGAGTGTCTTGTTTGTTGAACATATTTTGTTCATATATAGTTGTTTGCATGCAGACTCCCCTATTAAGCTGTGAGCTCCTAGAGAACTTTTGCCTTTCTTTGTATCCTCAGTGCTTAGCACTGAGCACTTGGCCTGGCATGCAATAGATGCTTAATATATGCTTTTTGACTGACTATTCTTCAATCAGAAAGAAGTCACTTTCTATTCTGTGCTTTTATTTCCTCCTTCCCAATAGTTATTCCAGTGGGCATGACTTCCAACCAATTCATTTGAGCACAATAGTAAAGGATACAAGTGATGCCTTGCCTTTAGGAAGTGGATCATCTTGCAATATGTTAACAGTGAGGGCATTGTGTCTGATGCTATGTTTCCAGGACTTCATAATTTTTTTCCTGGAAGATCCTAAATCTTTTATCAAATAACATTCTATGATCAAATACTAAATGATAATTTTGAGCATAAATTTAAAGTGATTTGATAGTGGTGTCTTGGGGTATTACATGAATTCGACAATTTCTATAATTGGGACTGAAAGAAAACTGTGTTTTATGACAATTAATTGTTATGCTTATAGGAGCCTTTGAAGGAGGAAGATATTCATAGTGAACTTATATGGGAAATATGTGGGAGACCATTGTATTCCTTTTAGGAGTACTATTCCATATTGTAATGGAGATGCTTGTGCTAAGGACTGGAATGGAATAGCTAGTTGGAAAGTCAATCCATCAATAAACATTTATTAAGCACACATTATGTGCGAGGCACTGTGCTAAGCACTGGGGTTACAAAAAGAGGCAAAAGACAGTCCCTGCCCTCAAAGAGCTCGCAATTTAATGGGAGCTTGAAAGTCAAGGGGTAATGTGGGTACTGAAAAAAAAAACACAGGACTGAGAATCAGGAGACCTTCTGTGTCACTAACTAGCTGCATGATCTTTGGCAAGTAACTTTAACTTTTCTTAGTCTCATTTTTATTTTCATTTCTAGAATAATGTGGTTGGACTAGATCATTTCTAAGATCCTTTCCAGCTCTAACATTTTATGGCTCCATTGCTGGAATACTAAAAAGATGAATATAGCAAAATGAAGGAAGAGGTTAAGTAGTCTGAAGCAACTTGATTTTGTTCTTAAAAATCCAACATCTATACCCATCTAAAGGGGTGAAGGTTCAGATAATTAACCTTCATAAACTCTGAATAGTCCAGACCTCACCTCAGGTTATCTGCTCTGGACATTTCCCTCTGAGTATCTAAGTATCAGAGGAGTTATTCTCAGACTAAGTCTATTTTCTAAGTATCAGGGAAGTTGTTCTCAGAAATAGACACAATCCTACCTTTGAAACAAGCTGATCAAGATGGAATAAACTTCTGTTTCTAGAATATATTATTTTACCAGGTGGAAAGGCAGTCATTTTTCAGAAATATTTCCAGTGCCATAAACTAGAATCCTCTAAAATGGTGAGTGTCCTAGGAGAAGGGAATGCACTATAGTTAGATACCTTGTAGGGACACAGCAACAACTGAGCCATTATTTTTTTTCATCATTGATGTTTGTCCTGCTGATAATTCAATATTTGTTTTTTTGTCTGCCACTTTTTGGTCTTGGACAAATATAAACAGGGAAACTTTCAGGGAAGGAAAGGGATATCTTGACAGGAGTCTTAGAACCAATCTGACTTCCCAAAGGATCATCTTCACCTGGATGGACCTACCCAAGGTGACCATGGGAGAGATGGGATTCCTTTCATCCAGTCCAAATCAGTAGCTCTCAGATTTTTGAACTTCTCTAGGACTTAGGAATGCAGGAAGGAGGTAATTTGTAGTTAGCTTTTGTTAACTATTATGGGGTTTTGGGGTATAGGGTAGCACACTGAGCACAGTTTAAAAAAATTCCGGATATAACAAGTAAGAGAGATAAATGGAGTAAGAGAAAGATAGAACATTTCCATCTACAAAATAGAATAGAATGGGAAGATTATAAGGGAAAATACTAATCTCTGTTATGTACAGCTTGTTTTTCAAAAGTGTAAAAGGGATTAAATATGTTACTTTCAAAGTGATCCTGCTTGTCTGTGTTTCCTTTTGAACTTCTTTTTTGCTCTTTGCATTTAAAAAATACTTAAATGATCTTTTTTTTTCTCCTTTTTTTTTGGGGTAGCCCTAATTCTAGCACCTGTCTTATCCCTAAATCCCACACCACAATAAAAAAATGAAAAACTTGAACTTTTTAAAGAAATAATGATAGTCAAGTCTAACAAATCCACACATTTGCCATGACTAAAAATGTATGTCATGTTTTGCACCTTAACTTCATTGCTCCTCTGTTAGGCAGTAGGTAGAGAGCTTCTTCATCGGTTCCCTGGAGTTATGGTTGGTCATTTTTTGTCAAATTTTTTTTTAAATGCATAGTTTTTTAAAAAAACTATATTAAACATTTTAGAAAGAAATATATGCATTTTGTTTTCTCCATAGTTTATTTTTAAAAGCAATAGACTTTTTAATTCTTTTTTAAGCTCCAAATTCTTTCTTTCCCCATTCATTCTCCACCCACTCAAAAGGTAAGAAAAGTGTTAAATCTTATCATCATCCTAGCAGGAATACATTTATTAAAAAAAAACCTTATTTTTAAACATTTATTTAAAAAATTTGGGTTCCAAATTCTTTGAGTCTCTTTAGGTCCTCTCTTACCCACTGAGAAGGCAAGCAATGTGACTGATTATACATGTGAAATCATGCAAAACATATTTCAGTCTTGTCTTGGATCAATGTGTTAATTGGAGTAGCTAAGTCTTTCATAGCTGATTAGTGTTACAATATTGTTTTTATTGTGTAAATTGTTCTTCTGGTTCTGTTTTCTTCATTCTGCACCAGTTCATGTAAGTATTCCCACATTTTTTCTGAAACCATTCTGCTCATCATTTCTTATAGCACAATAGTGTTCCATCACAATCATATACCACAACTTGTTCAGCCATTCCCCAGTTGATGAACATCCCTTCCTTTTCCAATTCTATGCCACTGCAACAAGAGCTGCTATAAGTATTTCTTTCAATTTCTATTTTATTCTCTGGTTCTAAGCTATCAGGGAATTTTACTTTATTATTTCTGGAAATATGATGTCTAGGCTCTTTTTTTTTTAATCATGGCTTTCAGATAGTCCAGTAATTCTTAAGTTATCTCTCCTTGATCTATTTTCCAGATCAGTTGTTTTTCCAATGAACTATTTCACATTTTTTTCTATTTTTTCATTCTTTTGATTTTATTTTATTGTTTTCATTGTGGCTTATGGAATCATTAGCTTCCACTTGCCCAATTCTAATTTTAAAGGAATTATTTTCTTCAGTAAGAGCTTTTGTACCTTTTTTTCCATTTGGTCAATTCTGCTTTTTAAGGAGTTCTTCTCTTAAGTATTTTTCCCCCCTTTTATCATTTGGCCAATTTTGGTTTTTAAGGTGTTATTTTCTTTAGTATTTTTTGTGCCTTGTTTACCAAGCTGTTAATTCTCTTTTCATAATTTTCTTGCATTTTTCACTCTATCACTATTATCTCTTTCTTCAGTTCTTCCATGAATTCTTATTGGGCTTCTGTCCAATTAACATTTTTCTTCGAGACTTTATTTGTAGCTGTTTCCACATTGTTGTCTTCTTCTGAATTTGTGTCTTGATCTTCTGTGCCACCATAGTAGCTTTTTATCGTCAGGTTCTTTTTTTTTCTTCTCATTTTTAAGCCTCTTTCTTAACTTTGAACTTTATATTAAAGTTGGACTCTGCTCACCTGAGGGTGGGGCAGTCTCCCAAGCTTCAGGCTTTTTTATGCTATTGTTTTCAGAGCTAGTTTTGGGGGTTTGTAAGTTGTGCTGCTTTTAAGGTAGTGTCTTCTGAGGAAAGGTGTGGTCACTGTTTTCTTGTTCTGCATTCTGGTCTTGACCTAAGAAAGGCCCCTGCTCCCTAGTGATCACAACCATTAGTGTTTCTCTCCACCCAGGAATGTCTCTGGGCTGAGAGGTCTCAAAGCTGCTGATGCATCATAGCCTTCTCCAAGGCCCCTCACTGGTGTTGTAGCCACATGGGCTCTTGGCCAGCCCCCACACTGGGTATCACTGACCTTCATTTCCAACTTCCTCAGTTGTCTTGGGCCGGAAACTTATCTCATTCTGACCTTTTATTGGCTATACAACTTTCAAATTCAATTTGCTGAATTATTGTAAAGTTGTTTGGAAGGGAATATTGGAGAATTTGGTTGGGTTGCTACCTCTACTTCACCGTCTTGGCTTGGCCTTTATAGGAATGCAAATTGAATTTAAGGCTTTGGAACCAGTTTTACAAACATATAAAAATGCAAAACAATTTTTTCCATTAGTCATGTTCCCTGCCTCCCCCTCCCCCCCAAAAAAAGGAAAAAAAGGAAAGAAAAAATATTCTTCAATCTGCACTCTGAGTCTATCAGTTCTCTATCTGCAGGTGGATAGCATATTTCATCATGAATCTTCTGGAATTGTGGTTGGTCATAATGTTGATCAGAGTTACTAAGTCTTTCAAAGTTAATTATCTTTACATCATTATTGTGTAAATTGTTCCCCTTCATTCTGCATGAGTTCATATAAGTCTTCCCAGGTTTTTCTGAAACCATCTGGCTCATTTCTTAAAGCATAATAGTATTTCATCAGATTCATCTACCATAATTTGTTTAGCCATTCCCCAGTTTGTGGGCATCGATCAGTTCCCAATTCTTAGCTGCTTCAAAAAGAGCTGCTATAAACATTTTTGTACATATGGGTCCTTTTCTTCTTTCTTTGATCTCTTTAGGGTATAGATGTAGCAATGTATTGCTGGGTCAAAGGATATGTACAGTTTTGTAGCATTTGGGGCATAGTTCCAACCTGCTTTCAGAATTTTTGGATTACTTCACAGCTTCACCAACAGTAAATTTCACATTTTCTTATATTTTCCAATATTTTTACTTTGTTTTTATTATTGCTTGAAGCCTCATGAAGTCATTAGCTTTTATTTGGCCAATTCTAATTTTTAAGTACTTATTTTCTTCTGCAGTATTTTCTACCTTTTTTCATAACATTTTCATTGCTCATACTTCTTTTCCCATTCCTCCCTGCTACTGCTCTTCTTTGGTTTTTAAAACCTATTTTGCTCTTCTTTTATGTCTTTCTTTAATGCTACTAAGAATTTTCATTGGATATGTGTCCAATCTGTATTTTTCTTTGAGGCCTCGCTTGTTTTCAAGTCATTATCTCCTGTGGTTGTGTTTTGAGCTCCCTTGTCACCATAGTAGCTTTATTATAGTGAGGTTCTTTCTTTGTCTGCTCATTCTTGCAGCCTATTTCTTGACTTTGGACTTTATGTTAGCACTGGACTCTGCTCACTTCTGATGTGTGTTAGGGAGAATGTCTGTCCTGAGCTTCTGTCTTTTCATATCTTTCCGCTGCTTTTGGAGCTCAATCTAGGGACCTGAAAGTTTTTGGTGCTATCAAAGTGGTGTGATCCAGGCAGAATTCTGTTTCATTGTGCTCATATACAATACAGACAGTTCTCACTTTATATAAATATACATTATGCAAATTTGACTTTATGTAAACAATTCTGAAAGAAATCTGCATTCCCCCCAAAACCCTGACCTATGTTAACTTTACTGCATAGTACTGCACTTTCTTTTTCCACTTCTGCCCCTCTATTTTACCCTCTGTGGTCTCTCTCTCCGTCCCCCAAAACTCCCCCTGAATAAAACCCCTCTAAGTGAAAGCAGAAGAATGGCGGCATGGAGACATTGCCACTGCTACATTGCCACCATCAGTGGATCAAGGTCTTGGCTTGAGACCTCTAGCACCAAGAGAGGAAACCTTTGCCCTGCTCTCCCCATCCACCCACATGTCAGGCCCCCAAGTGTCCTTGAACCATGTGCCAGCTCCCTCCTTCCACTGGGTGGGCAAATTTTCATTATATAAAAATCATTTTATGTACAGGTCTATGGAATAGTTCGCTTATGTAAAGTGAGAACTGTCTGTTCTTTGTTCATTTATTCCTCAATTAATGGGTATCTACTTTGTTTTCAGATCTTTGTTGCAATAAAAATAGCTGGTAACAGTATTTTTTGTATATACAGATCTTTTCTCTCTTTCTTTGATTGCTTTGGGGTATAGGCCTATTACTAGCATTATTGGTTCAAAGGGTTTACACAGTTTGGGAGCATAGTTCCAAATTGCTTTATAGAATGGCTAGCTGAATTTAGGCACATTTCTTATGCTGCTTATAACCACTGGCTTATAAACTAAAAATTTTAAAATCCTTTCCATGTCTTTCCCCACCCCACAATCCTCAGGTCTAAAGATTGTCATACAAATTACAAATCCAAAGGAGTTCTTTATTAGTAACTTTCATTGGATAACCCTTCTCTTGGAAAAATGAAACAAATAAAATTTATTTCAATAACGAGTTTGTGGTACAAGTTTTGAAATTGCTTATACTATATTTATATAGAATTATATTTGCTTATACTTTATGTATAGGAGTAGATTTATGGTTCAGAACTACAGAGGAGGTAAATAGATACCAAATTAATTTATTGAAACTTTTTTTAAAAATACCACTCTGCAGCTCAATTCATATAAAACTATAATATGAAAAAACACCTTACTTTGATTTTTCTAAACCAAATTTGACAGGATTTAGTCTCTAACTCAGGGATTCATTTTCTTTAGCAAATATCACCACTGAGATAATGTACTTTTAAAAACTGTGTCCCGGTGTGATATTAGATTTTTTAGTTCACAAACATTAAAACTGACTTTGCTATATTTAATAAAAAGTATTTTCTGATGCATTTTAAATAATAATCATCTTCATAGAATGAAACAGCATTTTTGTTATTATTTTTAAAGACTGACCAAGAAAAATGCAATTTAAAAAAATCTTAAGGAAAATACAAAACACAAGAGGAATAAAAAAGCTCATTATGAAATGTTGATCAACTGTTTCTTGAGCAAGCTGTTTGTTCTTTTGGGCCTTTTCTTATCTAAAAATGAAGTTAAAATATGAGACTAATGATCTGTTTAGGATTTTTGTAAAGATTTTGATTAAGGGTTTTGAGCTACTAGGAAATAGTCACTACTATAATGCGGGTTTTATCTGTGGCATCATCTAAACACTTATTGCAGTCCTTTGACAAAGAGGAATAATAGCTTACAATTATGTAATAACATCCATTTGTATAGTGCTTATGGTTTACAAAATGCTTTAAATATAGAATCTCATTTGAACTTTGTAGCACCCTATGAGATAAGTTGTAGAAACATTACTATCACAGGTTATTTACCAGGAGCTCCCTCTTCCCCCCTTCTTGCTGCCTCAGATCAGTTAGACACATTCTACCACTGTCTTCATCTTCACTCCTGATTCAGAAGAAAATGTGCTTCTTCTTTATTCCAAGGCCAACTCTTCTATGTCCACTCACTATTCCCTCCCCTCCTTTCTTCTTCAGCAGCTTGGCCCCATTATCATCCCTGTTCTTGCTAACCTTTAGTGTCTCCTCATTTATTATCTTCCTGAAGCCTACAAACATTGCCATGTCAGTCCCATTAATGAAAACAAAACAAAAGAAAACAAAAAAACCTCATGTGATTGACTATCACTGCTAGCTGTCATCCTGTACCTGTGCTCCTCTTTTTGGCTAAACTGTCTGAGAGTTTCATCTATACTAGGTACCTCTGCTTTCTCCTCTCTCATTTACTTTTTAACCCTCTGAAATCTGGTCTCTTGATCACATTCAACTGAAATTGCCCTTTCTACAGTTATCAAAGATCTCTTAATTAACAAATGGAATGGCCTGTTCTCAATCCTCATCTTTCCTGAACTCTGCAGCCTTTGACACTATTGATTATTTTCTTCTCCTTAATACCCTCTCTTTTTAAGGTTTTCATGATAATGTTCTCTTGTGATTTTCTTCTAATATTTGACCATTCCTTCACAATCTCTGTTGCTGGATATTAATTCAGGTTGTACTTAGTAACCATGTCTTTGTTCTGGGCTCTCTTCTCTTTTCCTCTACTATTTCATTAGATAGTCTCATCAGCTCCAAGGGTTCAATTATCAGAAGTATTCAGAGGATTTCCACACCTATATATCTAGCCTCAGTTTCTAATCTCACAAAACTAACTACCACATGTACATCCCAAACTGGATGTTCAGTGGGCATCTCAAACTCACCATGTCTAAAACACAGCTTATTATCCTTGCCCCAACCCCCCACTCTAATGAACTTCCCTATTACAATCATAGGCATCACTATCCTCCCAGTCTTCCATGTTCAGCCTCAGTGTCACCCACAACTCCTTACTCTTCCTCCACATATCCAATCTATTGCCAACCCTTGTAATTTCTACCTTTATAACATTTCACAGGTAATCCCCACTTTCCCTTAACACTGTCATGCCATAGCATGCCTGCATTAAAGAAGTGCTGTATTCTATGAGTGAAGCAGAATTGTAGCAGCTCGAGACACACGAAATGCATAAATTTAGAGACATCTCCACTCGAAATGGTAATTCGGACCATTTGAGTTTGACCTGTGATAGAGTCTTCCGAGCTTGTATTGGTCTACTTATCCACAGTTGGATGCACTGTACTTTGATCCAAACATAGTAATGTCATTTTGGTCCTCCTCAAGAACAAAGGACAGCAACCATTAAGCACTTACTATGTGCTAGGCACTGTGCTGAAAGCAGGGGATACAAAAGAAGTCAAAAGATAGTCCTTGCCCTCAAGGAGCTCACAATCTAAATAGGAAAAGACAGCACATAAAAACAAGGTAAGAAGGACTGGTGGTGAAGGAAGATGAAAAGGGGAGGAGGGTAATTGATGATGGTGGTGGGATTATGAAGTCCAGAGGAGTGCAGTAAGGAAGAAAATTATGAGATGCTTGCCCTGGGTACATTCCTTAAATGGAGAGCCTGGGAGGAGCTCTGCATTGCCTACTCTTTACTTTCTCCAATCAGAGGAAAGGAGGGGCCATAGGGGCAGGGAATAACAAGGAGGTGACCAATGGAAAAGCTGAAAAATTGATGCTCTGAGAACACAAGTGACTTGCTCAATGTCACATAGCTTGTAAGTAGAGGCAGCTATTTACAATGGGGTTCAGTGGATAGAATGCTAGGAGTCAGGAAGACCTGAGTTCAAATCTGGCCTCAAACACTAGGTGTACGACACCCCAGGCAAGTCACTTATTGCTATCTGCCTCATTTTCCTCATCTGTAAAATGGGGATAATAATAAGACCTACTTTCCAGGGTTGTTGTGAGGATAAATTGAGATAGTATTTGTATCACACAAATAAAGACAGATTCAAACAATTGGAGAAATATTAATTGTTCATGGGCAGGCTGAGCCAATGTAAAATAATTGGTTTTTGACTATATTAAATTGAAGTTTTGCGCAAACAAAACCAATGTAGCCAAAATTAAAAGGAAAGCAGGAAACTTAAGAAACTTTTTTTACAGCAAGTTTCTCTGGTAAAGGCCTCATTTTTCAAATATATAGGGAACTGAGCCAAATTTATAAAAATAAGAGCCATTCTCCAAGTGATAAATGGTCAAAGGATATGAATAGACAGTTTTCAGAAGAAATCAGACCTGTCAATGGTTATATAAAATGCCCTGAATCACTAATAATTAGATAAATGCAAATTAAAACAACTCTGAAGCCCCTCACACGCATCAGATTGGTTAGCATGACAGAAAAGGAAAACGACAAGTTGGAGGGAATATGGAAAAATAAATACACTAATGCACTGTTAGTGCAGCTGTGAATTGGTTCAACCATTTTGGAGAACAATTTGGAATTATGCCTAAAGGGTTATAAAACCGTACATACTCTTTGACCCAGCAATACCTCTATTAGGTCTGTACCCCAAAGAGATCAAAGAATGAAGAAAAGGGTCCAAAAATATTTAGAACAGATCTTTTGAGGTTCAAAGAATTGGAAAATGAGGGGAGACCCACCAATTTGTGAACAGCTGAACAAGTTGTGGAATATGATTGTGGTGGAATGCTATTGTTCTATAAGAAATGATGTAGGGGATAGTTTCAGAAAAAATATGAGAATACTTACCTGAACTGAAGGAAAGTGAAGTGAACAGAACTAGGAGAATATTGTACATATAATGGCAATCCTATAACAATCAACTAGGAAAGATTTAGTTACTCTGATCAATTCAATGATTTGTGGCAATTGGGAAGGATTCATGATGAAAAGTGCTAATTATCTCCAAAGACAGAACTGATGAACTTTGAATGCAGATTGAAGCATATTTTTTTTCATTTTCTTTATTGTTCTTGCACCACCCCCAACATGGATAATGTAGAAACTTGTTTTGTATGACTTTATATATATATAAATATATGTATGTATACATATATAATGATAGGTATTGTGTTTCTTGCTATCTCAGTGGGTGGGGGAGGGAGTAGAGGGAACAAGAAAATTTGGAACTGAAAATAAAAATTTTATTAAATTAAAACATTTAAACTCCTTTAAAAAAAGATAGATATATGTGAAACACTTAGAACAATGCCTGGCACACAGTAGGCTGATCAAATTTGAACCTAGATTCTCTGACCTCAATACCATTTTATATTTATTATCTTATTAGATCCTCATAACAGTTCTGAGACAGGTAGTATAAGTATCCTTTTCTCCATTTTACCAATGAGGAAATTGTGGCACAGGGAGGATAACCGAGTTGGATAAATTTACAGCTAATAAGTGTCAGGAGCAGGACTTAAAACTGTCTCCTAATGCCAAGTTCAGTGGTCTTCCCACCTATATTATGTTGTGAATTGTATGCAGCTGAAAATAAATTCATCTGATTGGGAAAAACAAAACAAAACCTAAACACATAATAATGGGCAGGGTAGATCTGAGGGAAAAAATAGTTGACAAGACAAATAGTCATGGTGCAAAGTTATGTCATAAACAGTTAGGTGATGTAATTGTGAACACAGCTATCCTATTAGAGAGATAAAGAAGTCATTTGGGGATCCCCTTTCTAACCTAGAGACATTTCTTTTGGAATTCTGTGGATTGGGGTTAGAGATACAATTTTTATTTGTGCAGATTTTGTGAAATGTTACAAATTTGTATCTACTGCCTGAAACGCCAACTTGCTCACATTGCAGATCTTAACATTCTCACAATATCTCTTGTTCCTCAGATTCATTAACTCCTTTCCATAAGCCACTAGATGGCACAGTGGGTCAGAGTACTAAGCCTGGAGTCAGGAAGACCTGAGTTCGACTGTGGTCTGAGATACTTTCTAGCTGTGTGACACAAGGGGAAGTCATTTAACATCTATCTGCTTCAGTTTCTTCATCAGCAAAATGGGGATAATAATAGTACCTAATGTGAGATAATATTTATACATTTCTTTGCAGACCTCGAGGCACCACATGAATGCTAATTGTTGGAGCTTTTATTCTTTCCTATCCATATAACTCCTCCTCCTCTATTCTGATTTTTAAATGGCAAATCTGGTATCATTGCATTATAGCCTCTTCTTGTCCAATAATACTGCTAATAGTGTTGCAAATACTAAATGGGGAGGCAAAGATCTGTATTCATGGGCTAAATAATATGATAACACTAAATATTAGGTACTCAGAAATAATTGAACAAAGAGAAGAATATTCTGAGAACAACTTAATATGTGAAGGGATATGACAAAATCTTAGTATAGGTGTGCTTTGCTTTAAGTAAATTAAAAGATAAAGTTGAAAATTTATTTTAAAATATAATTTTCCTTGAAAGGACTATTTTTATTAAAAATCATCATAATAATTAAATTATTTACATCATATGGAAACCATATGTTCAATTTATGTTGTATTGATTTATATGTTGGTTATAACTATGCTTATGTGTAGGTTGTAAGAAATGAGTATGTAATGAAATTGAATGTTCTACACAACAGAAATTCCTCTAACATTATAGCAATTGGTTTAAGGAGTAAGTACTGTACCTATTTCTTGCAATATTTCTAGCAGGGGAGATGTCGTAAAGTGACAGATACATAATATACATGGAATATCCCAGGAAAACTACTTCCTGAAACAAAATATATCTGAAAATGCATGTAATGAAGGGACAAGGTAAAAAGAAGATACACCAAACAGTAAGCAAAGAAAGTGCTTAGCTAGGTATGTCATAAAATAACAAAGACTGATGGGGGTAAAAAAAATAAGGATGGGATAAATATAGACTGATTAGTGCCTTGCGAAGGAACTAACCTTGAAAATATATTCCCATCGATCAAAGGAATAACATCACTTCAGACTTTTCCTGACTAGATTGCTGAATCACTAGTTAGGTGCAATAAACTTTCTCATTACAATAGTCTTCCATCAGTAGACAAGATGCTGACCTTGCACAATGGTAGTTTTAAAATGGTGAACCATGTACAATAGAGGGAAAGGCAAATGCCCCATTGCTGGGAGTTATAGTGAGACGAGACACAGGGCAATGAGCATGTGAAGAAAAGAAACAAAATCCTCAGAATGGATTCAAGGTGGGTGAGGAAGTAAAAGGGTGATGTATAAAAGCAAATGTTGATAAATTGACTAAACTCCAAGAGGCCCATGCACAGAGTCTGAGTTTCAGTTTATTTATTTTTCTCATGTGATATATTCTCTGTGCATTGAAGAGTGGAATGGGTATTTCAAGATTTGATTTTGCTTGAAACAATTTAATGGATACGAATAATACATGCGAATTTGGAAAGCTTTGAAATAACACGGTGAAAACAACACCTAAAATGATATTTCTTGTTTATGTGAAGAAAATGCTGAAAATTATGTTGAGGCCAGAGTTGAATGCATCCTATTCCAAGAGTAAGAGAGGTTTATTGAGAGCAAAGCTCTGAAGTAATCTGCATAGTAATTATAATCATCATTTTCCTAACAGGAAAATTGATGTCTCTAGTCTTATCCATGGCCACATGGTGAGTCAAGGGAGCTAGAAACCAAATTCAGTAGTCCTAACTCCCAAGCTAGAGTGTCATTATTTTATAATACCCCAGTCTTCCACTCATGGGAGGTTAATCCAAAGCTCACAAACTAGGTCAGTGGGTGAAATGCGCTCAGCTTTCTTTGTTTCAAACCACAAGTTGAAATGATGGGCTTGGCCTTGGTAGATTGTAGTTGCAATTATTTTCTTAATTATAACTGCAGGGTAGATTCAGCAGATGGAGTGTATAATATAGGGAGGGTTTGTTTTTCCCCTTCACATCAGGAATAGGGCAATTGAAGGTCCCCCACCTCTTCCACAAGGTGCAACTGGGAAGGTATCAGATAAAACCTTCCCAAAACTTCCTCCAAAACTTAAAATTCTTATCATTATTTAAAGCTATATTAAAATACAGTCTGTATCTATACAACATCAAAACAACTTTTTCTGCCCCGTGTCATATAGGTGAAAATTAATTTTTAAATCATTTTTGTTTGGTTTTTACCAGTTGTTCTGGGATTGCAGATATACACCATGCAGTGTGAAAGGCAGCAAGGTGTAGCAAATAGAGAGCCATCCTCAGAGCCAGGAAGACCTGGGTTCAAGTCTTAACTCTGACACATATTGAATGAGTGACCCTGGATGAATCACTTAAACTCAGTGCTGCAGGAAAACATCTAGGGCTAAGTTGCAGAGGAGATGCCAACCTACATTGGAAAAGGGAATTTTCTCATATATGAGTTCTCATTACCAACGAAATAAATGGTCCAGCCTCTATTCCTATAATATGGATTTATTTTTTATTTGTATAAAAACGATAACTTAAAAGCAAGATCTTGGTGGAGGAGGATGGCAGTCACGGAGAGAAGAGTTTCCTATCTGTTCCTTCCAACTTGGTTTACTTGTGGACGTTCCTTCTACTAGTGAAAATCACAATACATTGCTTCTTATCCTGCACAATCCTTGACCATGTCCTTCCAAGAATCCTCCACCCTTCATAAGTAAAAGAAAAAATTTCCCCTGATTTATCATAAATATATAAATAAATCATATATCAGGATACTCTAAGGCATAAGTGACCTAAGAAATATGATTCTGTGTTTCCATAACAAAAGCGATCCAAACCCTGAATCATCAAATGAAAAGAGAAGTGGGACCAGGAAGAAAACCATCTAGGCACAACGGGAAGTAAAAATGAAAGGCAAGAAATCATCACAGAGGAAGATGAGAAAACTGAAGAGGAGGGGGTGACTATCAGCACTAAAATAAATATATGAAGAAAATAAAGAAAGGATTAACTTATGAGAGATGTATTCAAGAAAGCTGAATGGGCCCATGAGAAGGACTCTGAGAGTAGAGTGTAAAAAAAGATAGATAGAACAGTGATACATATAAAAATTTTTCTTTTTAATACTTTTTTTTCCTGAACATATACTAGCTTCCTGAGGAGAGGGAGAAAAATAGAGAAAGCTTTTATTTTGGCATCTCCACAAACGTCCTTATTTTAATGAATCACCCCATTTCTTTGCTGTCACAGTCCATCATTGCATCAGACAAATTTGGATCCATAATGGGACACCCAAATGTTTATTCCTCTCCTCCTACACTTCCTGTTGGAACAGAATGTTTTAATATTTTCTTATATGTCAGGAAGTGTTTTTTTTTTCCTCAAGGCTGATTTTATATCACTAGGTGCCCCCTAGTGACAAAGTTCAATTTCAAAATTACTTTCTTACTGAATAACGAGTTATCTAGTTCAAAGTCTTTTCTTTCCTCTTTTCTATCACAGTCAAATAGAACAAAATCCTCATATTATAAACACAGTATTTTAATTAGAGGGTTTTAAAAAGTTTTCAAGCCTATAATGATATCCTAGAAAGAAATGAAGATTTTGTTTTGTAGTGTAAACTTACTAAATTGGAAAACTCTATAGAATAATATTTCTTTTTCAGTTACAGTTTTAAAATAAGATTTTGGGGAATGTAATGAAACACTATTTCTTGTCTGTCAATGAGGAAGGGAGAAATATGGTAGAGTAGAAAAAGGTTGAATTTGGAGTCAGAGAACCTGGGTTTCAACCCTGGCTTACAACCTCTGGGATTCTGGAAAAGTCACTTCATTTGTCTGATAATCGGTTTCCTCATCTGTAAAATGAAAGGATTATACTAGACTGTCTGTGAGGTTCCTTCAAGCTTGAAATCTATGATCTTATAAACAAATTAAAGGACTAGAACTGCTGATTCAATTCATTCTCATTGACCTTGACAAACAATAAAATCACAGCATGGGGGAGTAGAAAGATTTATTTATTTATTTTTTATTTTTTTTACTTTTTAAAAATTTTTTTATTTTTGGCTAGGCAATGGGGTTAAGTGACTTGTCTAGGGTCACACAGCTAGTGAATGTTATGTGTCTAAGGCCGGATTTGAACTCAGGTCCTCCTGATTTCAGGGCCAGTGCTCTATCCTCTGAGCCACCTAGCTGTCCCTAGAAAGATTTTTTAGCTTTGGGGTCAGTGGACCTGGGTTCCAGTTCTTGTTCTGTATCAACTTGTGAAAGTTGTAAGCCCGTCTGACCTTCTTTTTCTTAATCTGTAAAATTAGGAGTTAGCGGAGGCTAGACTCGATAATATCTAAGGTTTCCTCTAGAACTAATATTACATGATCCGACGCATTTTTTGTTTCTGTTTTTTGGCATTATAGTTTCACTGGCATAAAATACTTCCAGGATGGAAATTCCCTCTACCAGTGCAGATCAATGACTGATGAATAAACTCGCAAGCATTTATTAAGTGCCCACTATGTTCCAGACACTATATTAAGCACTGAGGACACAAAGATAGGAAGGAAGCAGTTCCTGCCCTCAATGAGATTACATAATATTATGGAAACAACATGTAAACATGCAAATATACAAAATACATACAAAATAAATATGAAGAAGTTGTGGGTAGGGAAGCATAGCAGATGGAGAGATCAGGAAAAGACTCATGTAGGTAGGCAGTGGCGCTGGAGTTGAACTTTGAAGGACAACTCTCACTTCCTCTATCCTTTTCTTTTTTCTCACCCAGTGGACTCCAGTATTTACTGGATTAGGCTCCTAGGGACCACCTGTGCTTCTCCTTGTCCAAGACCAAAACTTTCTGTAAGGCAAAGGCTCTGATATCAGTTATTTACACATGAATGTGAATAGGGTTTGGTGTTTCATCTCTGGGGAGGAGGGGGATGTTTTCATTGAAGGCTTTTCTCAATTGTGGAACAAAAGCCTTCTGTTAAATTTCAACAATGAGGCAAAATATATACATATTGCATATAATATACACATATATCCATATATCTATATCTTTCTATCATTTGTCTGTATCTATCTGTCTATCTATCTATCTATCTGTCTGTCTGTTTGTCTATCTATCTATCTATCTATTGGGTGCTTACTATGCATAAGGGAAAGGTGACCCTTATGATGCCATAAAAACACTAAGAAGTCTTATAGATTGAAGTTGCAATAATGCAGCATATTGGACACCACTGCTGTCTTGTAATCTTGTCTTTTGGCTTTATGAAAGGCAACATAGCACCTTAGCTAGGTAGGACACTGGTCTTAGGGTCAAGTGACATAGGTTTATGTCTTGCCCCTGATACTTAGTGGTCGTATGATCTTAAGAAAGTCACTTTTACTTCTCTGGAACTCAGTTTCTTCCTGTAAAACAAGGGTGGTAGTACTTGCTCTACTGATGTCATCAAGTTGTTTTAAGGAAAAACTTTCATAATTCTTAAAGAAAAGTATAGTCCTGCCATAGAGGCACATGCCTATAATTCCTTTTATTGGGGAGGCTGAGAGTGGTGGATCAGTCAAGCTGTGAGCTGAGGTAGGGCTGACGCCAATCGGGTGTTTACACTGTCTGAAACTAATATGGTGAGTCACCTGGAATGGAAGGCCACCAGGCTGTCTAAGAAGGGAAGAATAGGTCCAGGTTGGACACAGAGCTGAAAAAAAAAATGAGTGCCGATCAGCAGTGGGATCGAGCCTGCGAGTGACTTTTGACCTTCCAACCTGGGAGAGATAGGGAGACATAATTTAAAAAAATGAGATAAAGAAGCAGCAAAAAAACCAATACTATATAGGTAAATTATTGTGATTATTATTATGCTTTCCTATGCACATCATTGTGAATTTTTGTTGTAATTTCACACTGCTGTCATTCTTATTGATTTGTGAAAAGTCTGTGTAGAGGGGGTTTAATCTGACTTTCTATAACTTTTCCTATCAGAATATTGGTTTTTACTTCTAAAATGACTGACTGTATACTCTAAAGCAGGGCTTCTTAAACTTTTTCCACTCATGACTTCTTTTTTTTACAGCTTTAGTTGGTGTTGCATGGCCTGAGGGCATGTACAAAGTGCGCATGCTTTGTGTTCAAAACTAAAGTTGCAGTGAAGTTGCTCAATGCAACATGGTCAAGCACTGCCAGAAACACCTCAGATTCATTATGTGTTTGGTTTTAAACTAATTTTTGGTTTTTGCAAGTTCAGAAACCTTTTACTGTTGCCAAATATTTCCCCCATATGAGGTCATGACCCATAGTTTAAGAAGCTCTGCCTAAAGAGATCAAACAAAGAGGAAAAGCGCCTAAATGCTAAAAAAAAAAAAAAAAAAAGTATTGCAGCTCTTTTTGTAGTAGCCCAAATTGGAAACTAAGGGGGTGTCCTCCCATCAAAGAATGGCTAAATACATTACAATTGAATAAATATGTATATGAATGTAATAGAATATTATTGTGCCATGAGAAATGAGGAATTGGACAATTTTAGAGGAAACTGGGAAGGGCAGGTAGGTGGCACAGTGGATAGCTTGCCAAGCCCGAGGAAGACTCATCTCCTTGAGTTCAAATCTAGCCTCAGACATTTACTAGCTCTGTGACCCCGGGCAAGTCCCTTAACTCTGTTTGCCACAGATCCTCATCTGCAAAATGAGAAGGAAATGGGAAGCCACTCCAGTACCTTTGCTGAGAAAACAGCAAAGGGTGTCATGAAGAGTCAGACACAACTGAACAACAGTAAGAGGAAGCTGGGAAGACCTCTATGAACTGAGTCATGACCAGTGTGGGTGGGTAAGAGGAGGGACCAATTACAAACACATGAAAAAATGAATGAATAAGTTTATTTTAAAATGATTGTCTAATTAGTTTATGTGGCCAGCAGGGTTCTTCCAAAATGGGACTGTTTATGTTCTTATGTCCCATGGTCTGTACCTCTGTTCCCAACCAACCATATTTCAAATATATGTTGTTCACAAGGAAGGCCAGGAAAATGAAGACAAATTCATCACTCCTGGAAAAACCGACGCAGGGTGGCAAATTCATTTATTTCTGTAGTGTCCATCCCCATAGGAGCCACATGAATTATGTGTAGAGATGCCACAATTCAACAGAGATTGTAAACATTTAATTTTTATGCTGTCAGCTACCCAGAGCTTAAGGAATTTTAGTTTCAATTGTTGGTGGAACTTTCAAAATTATGTAGGAATGGGTGGGGTTTTCTCATTTGTAAAATGAGAAGGCTGGATTAGATGACCCCTGAGGCTCCTTCCAAGTCTATATCTATGATTCTATTATCTTTTTGGGTCAAAGTTCTCATGGAGTGAAAGTATTAGGAGGGAATGGAGGAAATGACACAAGTAGATATGGTAATAAAACGTGGCCACCTGGTTGTAATCTGTATTCACTCACTTCTGTATTTTGGTGGCGGGGGGGGAGTAATGAAATGGAAAATTAAACTAGCTTTTATAATGCTGTGACTTTCTTTAAAAGGCTACTATCAAATATTAAAAAAAATTTTCTACTGAAATGAACTCTCAGAAGCTCATTTATAGTGTTGAAAATGGGTACCACTCCTCTCTCAACCCAACAAACATGGCTTGTCATTTTCTTTTTCATTCTGTAGGAGTATTCCTACAGTTCTCTAATGCAGAAAGCTCAGAAAATCCTCCTCATACCAGCCTACTCCAAATTGTGAGGTCATGTTGTTATTCATGTTAGTGGTTTTGGCCTTCTTACAGTTGTCATTTCTGAAGCTCCTAGTTGCTTTGTTAAAATAGTATGAAAACAAATCTTTTTTTTCTTTTTTTTGGTTAATCTCTTACAAACTCTGAAGAGTTTTGAAATGTTTATTTGCTAGCTACTTCTGGGAACCTAGCATCCCAGAGGTCACACTGTCACCTTCTCATGATAGTCAGCATGTACAGGACAGTCAGCATGGCATAGTGGAAGGAGAGATGATCTTGAAGCCAGAAGATCTGCCTGCCCCTGTGACCTCAGACACATTCTGGTTGTGTGACCTGGGGCAGTCAAAGCCAGCCCTTTATCCCCTAGTGCCCAACATAACTCTGAGTCTATAAGCTGCAGAAATGTTCTAACCTTCATTGGTAGAGGGAGTTTCCTTGCCTGGGAGCTCCCTATAACAAGCAAATCACTAGGTGGTGCAGTGGATAGAGCTCTGGCCTTAGAGTCAGGGGACCTGAGTTCAAATCTGATCTCAGACACTTGACACTAGCTATGTGACCCTGGGCAAGTCACTTAACCCTGATTGCCTCACCAAAAAGGAAAAAGAAGGCCAAAAAAATGCTATTCTCCCCTAGCATTTATATAGCACTTTAAGTTTTGCAAAACACTTTACATATATTATTTCATTTGAGCCTCAGAATAACTCCATGAGATATACCTAAGAAGAGTCTTCTAAATAAATACACTAGTATCCAGGGCCCAAAGCTCTTCGCTCCAGGCTTTATAAGACACAAGGTCTATAACTCCATAGCTAGAGTCACAAAAACATAACCGTGATAAGCTAATGGGGACTATCAGTCTTTCCTTATATTCAGGAATGCCTCTATCATTAGGCATTAACTGAGACTAAGGTGCAGTGTACATTGGAGAGCACATTGGGCTTTGAGTCAGGAAGAACCTGGGTTCAAATTCTGCTTCTGACGTTTATAAGTCATCTTCACTTAATCTCTCTGAGACTAAAATTTCTAATTTGTGAAATGGAAGTATTATCTTTAGTAACCATTGCACAGGGCTCTTGTGAGGATTAATTGAGATGTATGTAAACTTAAATGTCTGTAAAGCACTTTGCAAACCTAAAAGTGCTTTACAAATGTCAGCCACTATTAATTTTAAATACAATTTAAGGGCCAGCACAGTTTGATGTCTAAGGGCTTTGAGCAGAGGTCCCATTTAAATAGGGGGTGCCTGGATTTGATAGGCATTCTGGAAAATATCTAAAGTAAGTAGAAGGTAAACCATATAGCAAGAGAGCAGATGATGAAGCCAGATGTCAGGGTTCTTGACTAGGACCCTAGTTCTAAAACTATAGTTTTAGATTTCATTTATTGAATCTTAATATAATTAGAGAATGTTCAGGCTGCGTGGGTGGTGTTTGGGAGAAAAGACAAGTTTTGATAGGCATTTGGAGGATGGACCAAGTAGCCAAGACCCTTGACCAACAGGGGAGTGAGTTGGCAGCCTCAACTCTATAGATACAGAATGAGGGGACTCTCATGGTATTAAGCAGGGCATGGAATAACAGTCAGAGATTGCCTCTGACCCTTTCTGGTCGGAGGTGCATGTTTCAGCTGGACCATAGGAAAGGAAAGTGAAACTGGGGTAAGCTCACAAGCTCACTCCAAACCTGGATTTCTTCTCACATTGGAATTTCCTCACATCCATCACACCTATGGTTTCTCCTTCTGATTCTGGTTCCTCCCAGAACCTAATTTATTTTAAGGAGGAGGCCTAGGACAACCATATCTCTATTCATTTCCAGACTGCACTAAAGACTTATTTACACAGGTCTTTGTCTACCAGGCTCTGCCTGGCTACCTTCTTTTTCCCTTCCTCTCCATCCACCAAAGCTCTTTGTTATGTTGTCTCGTCCCATTGGAATGTGAGCTCCTTGAGGGTAGAGACTGTCTTTCTTTCTGTTTGTTTCTGTGTTCCCAGAACTTAGCACAGTACCTGGCACACACTAAATATTTAATAAATTTTTGTTGATCAAATCATCCCAAATTTAGCTATAATAGCTTTATACATGGTCTTTAAAATCCACTGTACCCCTCATTTTGTCCTGGCATTAATATTCCTCAATTTAGTATCTAGACTTTAATACTTCTATGTTTCTGTGATATTGCTGTGGTGGGTACTTCCTCAACAGGTGTAGGTTGTAGTCCATCCATACCTTCTCATCATGTGACTCATCTATATCCTCTCATAAACTGTCTTGAGGGGGAAACTCAATGTGCTGGAGGCTTCTGTATGTCTTTAGATCATTTGTTCAGGTATATAAATTAAATACAATATAAATTAAATACAAATAAACTCCTTGTCAGGCTATTGCAAATTAAATTTTTATTTTTGGATGACAACATTAACTTCCTAGAGACTTTCACTGTTTCTTTGAATCATTATCAGCTGAACACTAAATTCTCATATTCGGAGACAATTTAAAAATGAATGCTCATCCTCAGCAGTTTTGTGCCAAGTTTAGGACAGTCAATGATGTCTATCCCTTTTCTTTCACCTGGTGAAGGCTTATTCCTAAACTACTGAAGGTCCCCCTGTGGAAGCTGCCAGGGGTGGGATTCAGAATCTCTGACTATATGTGGTCCAAAGATCTCTGATTCGTGTGATTCATGTGATTCATGTGATGGTGGATTATTACCCCTAGAGAGAGAGCTGGCTATTATCTAATAGAAAATAATAATAGAATAAGAACTGCTAAAAACATAGCAGGGGAAAAGATTGGTCTTTGAGCCCTGCTCTAGTTGGGGAGGCTCCCTTTTTAACTCATGTTTGATTTCTACAAGTCACTGAGAGTCATCTTCCAGAAACATACTCCTACTCTCACCTACTTGTGTGGACAACATGCGATAGCAAACATATACTGCAGGCATGAATATGAAAATGTGTAGGCCTCCTCATGAGACTGGGGTGATGTTGTGGCAGCTCCCCAGCTTGGTATAATGGTATGACAGCTCATGAATCAGTTTCTCAGACTTTCTTTCTTTGCATAGACAGAGTTACTTTTCTGAGATGTGTTAGAAGTACTCTCTCCTTTGGGGGAAATTCAGGACAATGATTAGCGGGGAGTAAAATGTCATCTGCTACTTCTGTTTCCAGATCTTCACTCGATCTTTGGGTTTAGGAATTGGTTAAAAGGAATGAGGGTGGAATGTGATCCAATTTACTTAAGGTTAGTTAATGAGAGGTTTATAGAGGATATTATCTATGACACTTACCTATGAGTCCACCTGGGCCCAGTTGGACAATCATTTAGAAAGTTATTGGGGAAAGAGAGGGAGACAGCTATTTTTAGGGATAAAAGTAAAAAAGCTAGTACCCGTTATTGCTGACATGTTATATGCTAAGTGATATGGGCAGAAATCTTCTGAGGGAATCCTGTCTCTTGAATTATCTGGCAAATGCCAGAAAAATAAAATGTACCTGGGTTCTTTAAAGTGAGTGAGAAATCAAAGGTCTAATATATATGTATATGTATCTATCTATCTATATATATATATGTGTGTGTGTGTGTGTGTGTATGTATATGTGTGTGTGTATGTATGTGTATCTAAAGTTGTTTTTATTGGGATTCTATCAATGAAATGCTAACTCAAATTCCATAAGAGAGAATATAGAATAGAAAATTCAAATTCTATATTGTCCAATATACAAATATTCTAGTAAGGATTTCATTTGTTAATACAGCTATGTATAAATGTGTTTTTGTATGTCTGTATTCTATTATAAGCAATATTGATCAATCCAATTCCTCAGAATGATAGAGGATAGCCCTGGTAGTTACTAATCTGTGAGGAGCAGATCTGTTTCCAGACACCAGACATTATGAAGAGTGTTAAAGTAGTTAAAGTTTTGTTGGCCCTGCCATGAGAGTGCTGCGTAAATTTCCAAATGCCACGTGGCCAATCCTCTTCCTCTTATTCAGTTCTGATAGCAACACACTGACTATTTTTAGTGTGTCCCCAAGATATATGTACTAAAGGGTCATGTCAGTGGGTTGTCCATCCAACTACACATCGTAGTCTGCACAATAAGCATTCTTCATCCTAGAGAAAAACTAGGTGGCATAGTGCAGACAGTGCTTGGTCTGGAGTCAGGAAGACCTGAGTTAAAATCTGGTCATCAGATATTTATTATCTGTGTGGTCCTGGGCAAGTCATTTGACATCTATCTACCTCAGTTTCCTCAACAGTGAAATGGGGATAATAATAGTACTAACCTCCCAAGGTTGTCGTGAGGGTCAAATGAAAGAGTATTTATAAAATCTTTAGAGTAGAGCCTGGTACATTTAATAAATTTATTAATAAATAATAAATAAATAAAATAATAACATAAATAAAAGGTATTTAATAAATGCTTGTTTCATTCTTTATTCCAGTTTCTTCCTTCTCTCATGAGAATTATTAGACTGAATTCTTTTGAGAGACTCTGGTTTTCATTTGAGAGGTTCCATGGCATTTTAGGGCTTGATACAATTGGCACAATATCATCTAAAAACAGTGCTTAAAAATGAAGTGCAGATGAGTTTGTGCATGTCCAGAATGGGAGTAGAATACTGTGGAGTAACTGTTAAAGGGAAGAGGTGAAGCTTTAGAGTAGCTTTTAACTTTGGTCCACAAACTATCAAGGGGCATATGGATAGATTTCGGTGGTAGTGAGAGAGTGTCTATGAACTTGGATGGGAAAAATGCATTTTATTTCTTTTTAAAAATCAATTCAATTTTATTTTCAGTTTCTAATTCTCTCCCATCTCCTGTGAGAAGGCAAGAAAAACAAAAACTATCATAAAAATGTAGTCATGTAAAATGAGTTTTTGTGTTGGCCGTGGCCAAAAAAAAGGAAGGAAGAAAGAAAAAAACAAAGCAGAAAAGAAGGAAAAGAAAGAAAAGAAAGAAAGTAGGAAAGAGAAAGGAAGAAAGGAAGGAAGGAAGAAAGAATGAATGTTTCAATCTGCACCAAGAGTAACTCTCTAACTGGAGGTGGGTAGCATGTTTCATCATGAGTCCTTTAGAACTGTGATTAGTCATTGTGTTGATCAGAGTTCCTAAGTTTTTCAAAGTTGATTATTTTATTGTTATTACTACATAAATTGTTTTCCTGGTTCTGCTCACTTCACTTTGCTTCAGTTCATGCAAGTCTTCTCATGTTTTTCTGAAACTGTTCACTTAATTATTTCTTATAGCATAATAATATTTCATCAAATTTATATATGATATTTTCTTCAGCTATCCTCCAATATATGGATATCCCTTCAGTTTCCAATTCTTTGCTACCATGAAAAAAGCACCCATACATTTTTTGTACATATGGGTCTTTTTCCTCTTTATTTGATCTCTTAAGGTATATACCTAAGAGTCTATCACTGACTGATCACCTTTAATTTTTCTAATTGCTAACTAAAATTTAACATTTCATTCAATTATTTAAAAGCATTATTCCAAGAAGGCAATTTATAGGCTTCCCTAGGCTATGAAAGGGATTTGTAACATGCATAAAAGTTTAAGAATCCCTTCCTAGAGTAAATTTCAGGCTTTCAGTGAGTAAGAACATAATACAAGGGTAGACCTTCAGAGCTGATTCTGCATTGTATATGTGGGGATAGGAAGAGAGAGGGATAGATATTTACCTTGGCCTATGTGGTTGACCATAAAGATTGGAGGCCCTGAGACCTATCCATTATCATTAAGGTACAAATATTCCCAATGGGACAATATTAGGATTTTGGGAACTGTGATGATGAAGTCTTGGCAAATGTAAGTATCTTATTAGTGTAGTACTGTTCCTCCTCTTCCTCTATACCTCCCAAGTAGTTTCCACATGGAATAGAGAACACACAGGAGAAGAGAGCACAAGCAGACCCAGAATTTGGTGGGTGATTGACCTTGGCACATATGAGAGGGTCTACCTCATGCACTCTCACATACAAAAACACACAAACTAAGCAATGGAATTAAACAAAAGAGTTATGATTGTTAAAAGTAATGCCATAAATAAAGCATATACATTTAACATATTAAATGACAGATTTCAGGAGCTCTGCTACCGTGCAATTATTCACACACTTATAAGAACATGTGTGCTTCATTAAAGTCAGTGAAGTGTACCCATTCATCTTGGCATTATTCATAATTGAAACATTTCAATTTTAGTTAACAGAAAAAAAACTAATTTAAAAGTAAAACAAGGAAATTAGTTCTGTGTTTCTGGATTACAATCCCACAGTGACTTCAGCTAGTCAGATTTAGCCTCAGGAGGTACTAAAAAAATTTCATTGTAACCCATTTAAATAGCAAACCTTTTAAAGGATCATGGATCTGTTAAACATGACACTTTGCATCTAATGCAACTCAAATGCAGTGTTGTAAAGGAATCCTTTCAAACTAATCTATTACTAACTGATTAATTTAATCTCTTGAGATAGGGGTTCCCAAACTTATTTAGCCTACTTCCCCCTTTTCAAAAAAATTACTCAGTGCCCCCCTGGAAATATATTTTATTTAACCCTTTAACTTTTTGTTTTAAATTTGTGTCATTTCAAAAATATATAAAATATATTTTAAAAAATGAAATCTTAAATTTAATAATTTATTGCAAATGTGTGGGTTTTTTCCTGCATTGAAATTTTGATGACACAATGTTGCATCTTGTAACCATATAGTATTGTATTGTAAACAAGTCATTGCACACACATATTCCAGCCAATGAATGCTGGACTTCCTAATAATGCATGACATGTTCACCTGCCAACACTGTCTTGTTAAGACCGGTTGACAGCCTTGACCTTTGATCAGTTATAACTTGCATTTTGTGTATTTATTTGGACAATAATGTAATCACTACAACTTTAACTCTGTCACACAACAGATGAAACATGTACAAATGGCTTTTCAAAATTTTCTTCTCTTCTCTTCTTTTCTTATACTTCCACAACCCCCTTATTTTTATTTAATGCCCCCTAAAAGCACCGGAGATTACTACCACCCTCCTTGATTGTTCCACTGCCCCCCGGGGGTGGTATTACCCACTTTGGGAACTTATGTCTTGAGAATGCACATCCAGTTTACCAATGTTGTGGTTGCCAGAAGTTTGGGATATGTATATGGAAATAGTCCTCTTTTTTGTTTTTTCATGTGGATATATTTGATAAGCAATATTCTCTATACACAAAAGAGGAGCAAGTGATAAGACCTATTACCATGTTAAATTTTCTTAGCTTGTTCAATAGCATTGACTTCTATCTTTTTAAATCTTCTTGTCTTGGCTTTCACCTTTGTAGTAGTCATCTTGAAAAGTTCTTCACTAACCACTCCTTCAGTATTTCCTTGACTGCCCTTTTCTCTTTCCTCTGTGCCCTCACTTTGGGATGTTGTCAAAGTCTCTGTCTTTAATTCCCCAACTCTTTTGGCTTGATGTTTCCTCCTTTATGAAATCATCCACTTTGAGTCCCCCTCTATAATATGTAGGATTGATTCCCAAGTGTACTTTTCTGTCTTTGGCCTCTCTACCTATCTCCAGCTGAAGGTCTTGTGTGCATCAGAAACTCAACACAAAAATCTCCACACTTCTCACCACGGCCCTCCTTGCTGTGTACCTTGGCCTTGACCACTGGAATAATTTTTATCCTGATAATTTTAGAGGTTCACAGTTCTAATTATTTTCTACTCTTCTGCATTCAGTCCTTTTCGCATGTTTTGCCATTTCATCTTTTACAGTAGAATTCCCCAACCATTTACATGGCTAGGTAAAAAATGAAGCAAAAGATGGTTTAGTTTGCCTACTAAAAAAATCAAAGTGGGAGAGGAAGACCATCAGGGCACAGGGTGAGTTGAAGATGAAGGGGTGATATCTGGAGAATAAAATTAAGTGGTGAGAGAAGATTATACTAGGAGAAGGAGAAAGGGAGAGGTAGAATGGGGTAAATTATCTCACAAAACAGACAAGAAAAGGCTTTTACAGTGAAGGGGAAATGGGGGAAGGTGAGAGGGAATGAGTGAATCTTATTCTCATTGGATTTGGCTTAAGGAGGGGATAACATACAAGCTCAATTGGGTATGGAAATCTATCTTACTCTATAGGAAAATAGGGGTGAAGGGACAAGAGAGTAGGGGGATCATAGAGGGGAGGGCAGATTGGGGGAGGGAGTAATCCACTGTGCCTTATGGACATTAAGCAGATTGAATCATTGTAAAGCCACAGTTGGGGCAGCTAGGTGGGACAATGGATAGAACTCCAAGCCTGGAGTCTAAAAGACTCATCTTCCTGAATTCAAAACTGGCCACAGATACTTTCTAGCTGTGTGACTACGGGCAAGTTACATAATCCTGTTTGCCTCAGTTTCCTCATCTGTAAAATGAGCTGGAGAAGGGAATGGCAAACCACTCCAGTATCTTTGCCAAGAAAACCCCAAATGGGGTCATATATGACTGAAACAACTCAACAACAACAAGAAAAGCTAGAGTATTTACAGGATCATCCATGTATCTGCTGATGTCCTCTCATACAAAGGCAGGAAGACTGTAGGGTAGAAAGCCTGTGAGCCAGGCACCAAACTCATTGAAGAAGGATCCTGTCCTTGGGATCAACATGTAATGGCCACTATCATTTGGATAGAGTGGTCAATTTAGATAGCATGAACCTCAAAGGAGCAAAGGTTACTGAGTAAGGTAGCAGATGGATAGTCTAGAAATAGTAATGGGGAATAAGAATAATAAGAATTCTGATTCCCCTGATACCACCAATAAGTAGGAGTATAAGAGAAAGTATAGCCAATCGTGGAAAGGGTTTAGAGTAAGACATAGTGTGGCATTGAGGTGAGGAGGATTGGGAGTGGCCTTCTGGAGATGGGGCGTGTGTGCGTGCGCACGTGTGTGTGTGTGTGTGTGTGTGTGTATGTGAGAGAGAGACAGAGACAGAAACAAAGACAGAAATAGAGACGGAGACAGAGGCAGAAAGAGACAGAGGCAGAGAGAGATAGAAACAGAAGCAGTGTGAGGCTCTATAGGAAGATAGACACTACATGCTGCATTGCCTGCCAGAAGAAGAAAGAAAGAAAGAAAGAAAGAAAGAAAGAAAGAAAGAAAGAAAGAAAGAAAGAAAGGAAGGAAGGAAGGAAGGAAGAAAGAAAAGATGTAGTATGTGTTTTTTCCCCTCTTTCCACTGCTTCTTATCTTCCAAGATTATCTTCTCTCTCTTTTTTTCCCTAAAATATCCAGAGCCTGCTTTTCACCTTGCCCCGAAGGTTGAAAGGAAAACTGCTGTATTATGCATGTGTTTCTATCTTTCTCCTTTAGTCAGACTATTCCTCATGCTTGGAACTTCCTGTTCTCTGCATTTTCTAAGCAGCCTGCAGCCCTTGACTGCATGACTTCAAATAGAAAGGGGATAGGGGATTTGCCTCTGAGAAAAAGAATTCTCGTAGGGGAACATTGGGTGGATCACAGAATCTTAGTGTTGGAATAGCCCTCAGGTGTTGGCTAGATCCACCTGTACAGCCCAGGAGCATTCTCTACAGCGCCTACAAGTGGACATCTAGCTCTGAAGACCTCTTATGAAGAGCAATTCGTCCTCCTCCTCCTGAGCTAGTCCATGATGTTTTGGGAGAGCTTTAACTGTTAATTTGTTTTTTCTTAATGAAGTAAAAATCTTTTTCTTTGTAATTTCTATCCATCACTCCTGGATCTGCTCTCTGGGTTCCAGCAAAACACTTCTAATCCCTCATCCACATAGCCCTTCAGATAAACTGAGGCAAGAATTATGCCTTCTGCCCCACCCCACCAACTCTTCATTTTTCCCAGATAACCAGCCCAAGGTCCTTCAAGTGATTCTTGTATGGTATAGTTTTGATTTCTCACATATTCCTAGCAGTAATTTGAGAGATTTGCTCCACTTCATGAATATCTTTTCTAAAATGGGACACCCAGTATAGAATGGGACAGAATTACTCTACTTCAGGGTGGCCCGACCATGGTAGAGTGGGGTGGGCCTGTTCACCATCATCATTCTGGGAACTCTGTTCTTTAAAATTTTTTTTTAAAGAAGCTTATGGTCACACACACACACACACACACACACACACACACACACACGATGGAATGCCAGGCTTAGACTCAGGAAGACTCATTTTTGTTAGTTCAAATCTGCCCTCAGATACTTATTAGCTGTGTGATTCTGAGAAAGTCACTTAAACCTGTTTGCCTCAGTTTCTTCATTTATAAAATGAGCTGGAGAAGGAAATAAAAAACCACTCTAGTATCGTTGCAAGAAAACCTCAAATGGGGTCATAAAGTATAGGATATGACTGAAAACAACTGAATAACAACAAATGTTCACATTAGATATTTTAGTTGCTTTATCTCATACTGACCTCATAGCCAACCATATCATCAAGATATTTTTCATACAAATTATTTTCCTGTGCTGCAGTTGTACAATTTATGCTTCAATCTGAAGTGTAGATATTTACAGTAATCCTTTACGAATTTTGTCTAACTCTATTTGATCTACATTTCTAGGCCTTGACTGTCATCCCATGTCATAGCCCTCTTAACGTGGTACTATCTATGAATTAGATAAACATATTATCTGTACTTTCTCCCAGGGTCAGTGATAAACATGTTAAATTGGTCCAAGGACAGATCTCTGTGGCACTTTACTAGAGACCTCTCTATAGAAAGACAGAATCCCAATAAGTAAGAGGTTTTTTTTTTTTTGGTTTACTAATTCTAACAATTGCTTGACTAGCTCTAAATCCAACTAATTCTATTAGCATCCAGTCCACATCATTCCATCTTGTTCATAAGTAAAGCATGAAAAACTTTGTCAAATGTTTGGCTAAAATCCAGGTTCCTTATATCTATATTATCCCTTGATCTCTCAGTCTAGTAATCCTGTCAGACAAAAAGAAACTATTTCTTTGATAACCACTATTCTCATAACCTTTTACTGTGACACCTCCCACTTTCATTTGTTTGCCCCCGGTTACCATATCTGGCTTTTGTGTTCTCTCCAGATTACTTCATTTAACTACTTGCCTAAATCTTGAATGATGACATTTGAATTCTAGTGACTTCTTTTAGCTTTTTCCCCTCAGCTAGAATATATCTGCAACTTGATAAAACCCTGATGAATCCCCTAGATCTCTAGTATTCTCTTCTTTGCTGATATTTCAGCTCAGCTGCCTCGGTTGATTGAGTCTCTAAGGACCTTGCATGACCTCAGAAATAGGTAGTGGAAAGAGCTCTGGCTATGGAGTCAGAACACCTCCATTCAAATATTTTTTGTTGTTGTTGGTCAGTTGTGTCTGACTCTTAGTGATCCCATCTAGGGTTTTCTTGGCAAAGACACTGGAATGGCTTGCTATTTCCTTCTCTAGCTCATTTTGCAGATAAGGAAACTGAGGCACACAGGGTTAAGTGACTTTCCCAGGGTCACACAGCTAGTAAGTGTCTCAGGCTGGATTTAAACTCAGGAAGAGGAGTCTTCCTGATTCCAGGCCTGGAACTCTATCCACTGAGTTACCTAGCTGCCCTTAGCTCTTCTATTTATTACCTGGGTGATAATAGGCACGTCACATAACCACTCTGAGTCTGTTTCCAGGGAATTGACACCATGTGATCCTTAAGGTCCTATCACGATGCAGACTGTATGATCTTATTACCTGTACAAGTGGTTCCTGTTTAGACTGCGTAGGCCCTGCTCGTTATTGCCACAGGTACAACATCATCATTCCATAGCCCTCTCCAGTCCTTGAACATTCTGCTTCAAAATGTCCTGAAAGCATCCCAGGCAATCTTCTCCAATTAACCCGGTGCCACAAATCATCTCAATTGACAATCAAGCCACTTTTATGACTATATGCAAATGTAGTCAGGTGAAGTGAATAGTTTAAATTTTCCTCTTTTTTTAAGGTCTTCATTTTATGTTGTATCTCTCAATTTAGATTATTAACTCCAGGAAGGCAAGGCTTGCAATTTTTTTTTTCAAAAATCAGATATAATTATATTGATATAGGATAGTGGTGTCAACTTCAAATAAAATTGGAGGCCACAAAACCATAAATAAGGATCCCTGTAGTCTGCATTAGAAAACCATATATTAACATTGTGTATGTTCCAGTGTATTTTTATTTTTTTAAGTATTTCCCAATTGGGGGCAGCTAGGTGGTACAGTGGATAGAGTTCTGAGCATGGAATCAGGAAGTCTCATCTTCCTGAGTTCAAATCTGGCCTCAGACACTTATTAGTTGTGTGACCCTGGGTAAGTCACTTAACTCTGTTTGCCTCAGTTTTCTTCTCTGTAAAATGAGTTGGAGGAGGAAATGACAAACCACTCTAGTGTCTCTGCCAAGAAAATCCCAAATGGGATCATGAAGAGTCGGACAAAACAAATGAACAACATTTCCCAAATTACATTTTAATATGATTCTGGCTGCCGTGTGTTTGACACCTCCATGTATCAGTGCAGACAAGATCCTATGACATAGTGAATGGCACACTTGACTTGGAGCGAAGATTTGAGTTCAAACCCTGCCTTCACTTACTAATTCTATAATTGAAGAAGTCACATAGACTTTTCTGGACTTTGGTTTTCTCATATGTAAAATGAAGGGATTGGACTAAATGGGACCTAAATCTATGCTCCTGTAACCATCCCACACTCCCTTTATGTAAAGATGGTAATGGTGGGGGGACGGGCTGATAATATGAGAGAGAATATTTAGAATAAAAGCAAATTTAGTATGGAATTTGGGAGGGTAACATTATTCATATCTGTAATAAAGGGTAATAATTAGGAAAGTTAGATAATTCAGCATAATCCTCTTTCTGCCAGGAGGAGATTTGGGAATAGAAATAACACAGTGTGGCCTCTGGGATTAAGCACAGGCTCCAGGCTGATGAATGGCACCACAAATCCAATTGTAACATCAGTCCCACTGTAATGTCCTTTGTGCAGCTGCAGATCCATGCATACACACACTGTACTATTAAGTTTCACCTTCCTTACTTTCTTAATGTTACTCCACACCTAATCATTCTCATCAACAAGCAACAATTCCCTTTTTCTGTCCCAGAAAAGAATAGGAGGGGCACACAGGAAAATTACTAAGCGTACTAATAGCAAATGAACATTAAGCACAGTGATCACCTTAAAATAATATACCCAAGCCCTATCTGAAAAATGACACAAAATGAGAATAAAAATAAAAACAAAAGCATCCTGGTTCCCTTAAGTGACAGTCCTTTGTTGTTATTTTTAAAATGAATAATGTGCTTCTGTTGTAAAACATATATGTATGTATAGGTATATATGTATCATTTGGACACTGAAATACTTCACCAAATTCCATGACATGTTGTGCTAGGTGACTTAGCAAAGTACATATTTAGAAACAACATACAGCCATTTTCCACAGGATTGATGTTATAAGACCCTGACTGACCTCAACCTAAAATGGGTGATGTCAGCCTATTTCTTTCACTCGTCTCACTATATTATGCAGTGCAGCAATGTCAAAGCAGGCAAAACAATCAGCAACCAAAGGAAGATTCAGCTGCTAAAGATGAATGTCATTGCTCTGGCATACCAGCAAGGGGAGTAGTTACACTTTAAGAAGAGTTCCGTCTTCATCACCACTAAATTATTCTATATGGAGCTTTAACAAGACCAAAAAAACTGACTTTTGGGTGTAGCCACAATGGAAATGACAGATTGTTTTAATGCAAGAGGAAAAGATTAGAAACCGTGACCCTCTAGATTACCCTGCTCCTGAATGGGGGGTGGGGGCAAAATACTCTTAGCCGAGCCCATTAGAATTACTTAGAAGACCATGTGACAGAGACTGGGGAAATATTTGAGACAGGATGTATTCTTTGTGTGATGCCACATTTTTTCTTTGTTAATTATTACTGCACAAGAATAACATGCATCCTCTCATGCCCACATGAAAAATGTCAATAGTTTCATAGTTGTCTCTTCAGGGATGTGGAGATAACAGTGCCAGCATGCATAGAATATGCAAATTATGGTCATTTAAAAAATTTCAGAACAATTTGAGAGTGAGCAGTGGTGGCAGGAGGTATAATTTCTTTCTGAAAGAAGGTAGCTATTCCTTTTAAGATTAATTTGTTTAGCAAACATTTGTTGAGTTCTTACTATGCACAATTAGTCAATCAAATGACAAACATTTAATAAGTGTGTGTTAAGTGCCAGACATGTGCTAAGCCATTGGGATATAGAGAAATTAATAAAACAATACCTGCCCTCAAGAAGCTTACATTCTATGATAGGAGACAGCATTTACATAAGGATTACAAAATATATACACAATTAAGAAAATTTTGTGGGGGAGGGCATTTCTAGCAGTTTGGGTAGAACAGGAAAGGGTTCATATAGAAGGCTATACTTGAGCACAGTTTTGAAGGAAAGAAAGTATTCTAAGAAACCAAGGTAAGTAGGAAGTAGATTCTGTGTTTAGGGGCGGGACAGGCAATGAAGCCACACAGAGACATAGAGTGTTGTTCTTTTTTTTTTTTTTTAGTGAGGCAATCGAGGTTAAGTGACTTGCCCAAGGCCACACAGCTAGTACGTGTCAAGTGTTTGGTCTGAGGCTGGATTTGAACTCAGGTTCAAATGTTCCTGACTTCAGGGCCCGTGCTCTATCCACTGCGCCACCTAGCTGCCCCCCGAGTGTTGTTCTTAAGGAACAGCAAGGACAGTGTGAGTAAAATAGAGAGTGTGGGAAGGGGCCCATGTATAATGTGCTGGAAGAGTAAGTTGGAGTCAGGTTATGAAGGGCTTTAAGAGCCAAAGAGAAAATGTTGTTGTTGTTGTTGTTATTGTTATCCTAGAGGCAACAACGAGCTTCTGGAGTTTAATGAGTTCAGGGATGAGCAGCAGTTTAGGAATATCACTTTGACAGTTGTACATAGGATGGATTGGAGAGACATGAGGCAGGGAGAGCAATTAGGAGTCTTTTCCCATCTTCCAGGCAAGAGGTTCTGAGGGCTGGATAGCCATGTATTTAGAGAGAAGGAAACACATGCTAGAGATTTTGCAGGGTAAAAACAAGATTTGACAACTGATGGGGGTTTGGGGTAAGACAGAGTGAATAGTCAAGGAGAACACCAAGTTTAAACCTGGTGGATTAAAAGGGTGGTGGTGCCTTCAACAGACATAGGGAAGTTCAGAAGAGAAGCAGGTTTTAGAGGAAGAAAAATGAATCCGATTTTGGATGCAGTGAACTTGAGATGCCGATGCCTACTAGATATCCACTTTGTAATGCCCAACAGGCAGTTGCATGTAGGCAGCTTGAGCTCAAGAGAAAGACTGTTGTTATTTAGTCATTTCAGTTGTGCTTGTGACCTTATTTGGGTTTTTCTTGGCAAAGATACCAGAATGGTTTGTCATTTCCTTCTCCAGTTCATTTTACAGATAAGGAAACTGAGGCAAATAGGGTTAAGTGACTTGCCCAGGGTCACACAGCTAGTAAGTGTCTGAAGCTGGATTTGAATTCAGAAGATGAGTCTTCCTGATTCCAGGCCCTGTTCTCTATCCACTGTGCCATCTCGCTGCCCCAGAAGAAAGACAAGGTGTAACTACAGACTGTAGCTTTGGTAGTCATCTGCAGAGAAGTGATAATTCAATCCACAGGAGTTATTTGAGGTCACTGAGGGAAATAGTATAGAGAGAATCCAAAGCTCTATGCTAGGCTTTACTTGGGGGGTGGGGAGAGGGCACAAAGTCACATGACACAGTCCTTATCTTAAGGGTTTGTAGACTAGTAAAGAAGCTTATGGATGCAGCAGAAGGTAATGTTTCAAATTTCTGTGGCACTTTTTAAATTTCAAAGTTCTATTATATTCATTATCTCAATTCATCCTTGTACCAACCCTTTAACATGACTTATAAAAAGGGGAGGAGCTAAGGCTAGAATTCAAGCCTCCTGACTATTCCAACACTCTTTTTATCCTGCTGCCACAGATCACAGGATCCCAGTATAATGAAGAATCTGTCATCCATAGGCAGCGCTGGAGAGTTCAGGAGGGAAGTAAGTAGTTTAAGCCCTCTTAGAGAATTCTGGGATTTAGAGACCTGATTTTGGGGCCTGAACTGTGGGGATTATGCAATCCTGCTGGTAGTTTGAATGCGTCTGGAGAGGGAATCCTGAGCAGTAGCAGAGACAGCTGTTTTCCCTCCTTAGCATCTGGGAACAGCCATGGAGATACAGTTCTGAGCAGTAATGGGGACACTTGAATTTTCCCTTCCCTGAACAACCAAGAAAGAGAGAGAGAGAGAGATCATCTACTGGAACCTTTTGTATGCACACTTAGTTCTGGCTCAGTCTTTCTTGTATAATCAGTCCTTCTGACTCCTCAGCCAACCAGAAAGCTTTAAATCATCACACATTTCTAATCCTGAGTCATCACCACTGAAACCAGCTCTGAAGTTCATGCTGTGTTGGCAGCAGGCAGGGAGTATTGGGCATGCTTGTTATAAACCGCAACGAAAGGCAAATCTGAGTTTCCTCTGAGGACTAGACCCTCATCAGACAGTTCCTTCATTACAATACTATTGTACAATCACAGTCCTAAAGCAGAAAGAGGCCTCAGAGGCCAGTTAGCTCAACCCCCTCATTTTTAGGAAATTGAAGGCTAGGGAGTGATTTGTCACATTGATATTAAACCAGAAGAGGTGAAATTTGAACCCTGGTCCACTGACTCCAATGTCAATGTTCTTTCTACCATACAGGGTTTTCTTAACCTTTAATTGTGTTTTTAGAGTGGTAATCAGGAGCGGGCCCAACTATTGCATACTTAAAGTTGGGTTAGTTGCCATTCACTCCAAACACACTTTAGTCAGAGTAATAGAAATGGCAATATGTGTCCTAAAGAATCCTAAATTTTTTCTCCAATATTGGAGATAGTTTTTGGGAGCCATGCCTATAAAATGCCTCCTTCTTCTTCTGTACTCTTCTGTACTCTGAGGTCACATGAGCATAACATTTACAACATTCCTCCTTCCCCATTGAGTCCATGTGTGAGAGTATACAAAGTCCCATGATTTAATAGAGGGAATGGTCAGCTATTGGTAGCATCAATCTCCTTGGGGCACAGGAGCTAGTGAATTCAGATTCCTCATTTTAAAATTACACGGGACTGCATTTTCTTAACAAAACCATCCACTGTGCTCCAAGAAATACTATGCTGTCAATATGTAAAAAGGTATTACCCTTGAATATGTGGGTCCCTTTACTGGTACATAAACTCTGCTTCAAGATTTCCTTCATGAAAGCAGAGGAACATTTCTCAGTTCACTG
>NW_020954590.1:56483230-56513177 GCF_900497805.2 Vombatus ursinus
GGAAAACATTTTCCAGCACTTGTAAAGGCAGTTTCAGGAAAGCAGAGAGACCAGGAATTGGGAAACTTGCATTTCAGGCTGTCTCTAACTTGGTTTGAGATTCTCAAATCATAGTCTTTCAAATCCTATGTTAAAAGGGATGTTAGAGGTGATCTAGTCCAACTATAGTTTTACAGATGAGGAAACAGATTCAAAAATTAAATGACACACTTAAGGTCACACAACTAGTACAAAATAAAAATTCCAATCTGGGTCCTCTGACTCAAAAGTCTAGCACTCACACCATTGTACCACGGGGCCTTCCTGCAATGTTTCTGTTGGGTCTATGCTATTGTTTCATAGAGTTCTCATTCTCAGAAGAAATTGACTTTTGTTTCAGTATATGTAATCCAGATGACTTTCACAGCACAATAAGAATGTTCGATTACTGATATGCTGAGTCATTTTGGGACTAGAAAACTAGTTGTGTGCCTTAGCTTGAATCACCATACCTGAATTCTTCTATCTAAAATGGAAATTCAAGATTTCCTTCATGAAAGCAGAGGAACATTTCTCAGTTCACTGACCCTAAGAAATGATTTTAAATTACCTTTACGTTTATGAAATAGATGGAAAACATTTTCCAGCACTTGTAAAGGCAGTTTCAGGAAAGCAGAGGGACCAGGAGTTGGGAAACTTGTCCTCAACTCCACTGGGATAGGATGTAAAACCTTGGTAAAAACAAACAAAACCAGGATAATTGGCACTGGGTAGAAATGTGAAAGGAATGAAGGAACTGGAAACAAACCTATGGAAGAAAGTTGTGGTGGCCGTTTGAAATCTACATGAAATCTACAGTCCCATAAATACTGTACAACAAATAAAATTCTTAAAATTAAAACATTTTAAAACCCGAATCTTTCCTTTCCCTGTGTCAGAGAGTGGTGTGAGGGCTTTGTACTGTATACTATGCTGTTGTAAACTTCTCTACCTTGGCTGTCCTCTGAAAATCAAGGAGGATGTTGCTGGGACTTTAGCCGCTGCTACTGGAAAACACTGAGATTGGCGAGGTCTTGACATCACCTCTGACATTCTGTCCTTCACAGCTGGTGGATGGCGATAGAGATCATGAAGGATGCATCAGTTAAAATAATCTGTCAGTGATGTCTGCTTTATGCATCATTTGAGATCCTTGGGGGATTCAGAGTATGGGAGCGTAGCAAGAGTGAGTTGAGGTTTAACTTTGAGGCCATGGTCAATGATGAGATTGGCAACCTCTATGTCTCTAGCCAGCTGAGCGATTATGCCAAGCCACCCTACTAGGATACCAGCCACTCCAAAAACTTGTGAACATTGTGCCTCTCCTTTTTTCTCTCTACTGTGCCTACCTGTGAATGTGTGTGGTTGCTAACAGGAAAGTGAGGTTACTAATAAAACCACGCAACTGCTTGAAGTCATGAAAGTTAAATGTGGGAATGCTGAAGATTGACTACAATTTGGGAATTGGAAAGGACAAAAGGTGTTCTTATCAGCATCTTTGTTGTTCCCTTTAATAAACTGACAAAGAAGATTGTGTGTGTAACAGTGGTGATGAAGAGAAGCCTGAGACATCTACTTGATTAGATTCCAGGTAATAGACTGCTGTTGGAAGGGGGTATCCCCCAGAAGAGAGCTAGAATGTACGTCTAGCTGCTCAAGAGGTGCTCCCTTCTAACCAGAGTCTGGATCCTGCAATCTCATCAAGTTAAATGTGGGACTTAGCAAATCAATGAAGATTATGCTGATCATACCTGTGGCATGTATATCTTACTTCGGATTGAAATAGGGAACATGGTGGTGAGGTATCTATGGCACTGTAACATTGTAACATGTCTGGCTAAGACCTTAGTTGCCTTTAGGTTGGAAGATATACTTGATGGTTGTGGGATAATTACAAGGACAAATTGGAATTTTCTCCTGGGGAAGTGGAGTCAATCAGAGGGCCAGGGTTCATATCTCACATCTCATTGCTCAATACCATTTCACCAGTAGAAAATCAAAATGGTGAAGACACTGTGCCATAATTATATGGAGAAATCATATGCCCACTATAAAAATGGCTAAAATTCACATTTATCATATGATAGAGTTTTCTGCAGGTAAAGAATAAAGACACTGGAATACATGATGATAAAGTCTCCTGGGACATTCTGCACAGAAAGGATGTATTTCCATATTTCACACATATTTCATAGCACATATATCTCAGAAGCAAGGGTGAGGAGAGGCACAGGCTATATGAGAGGAAGGCCAAGGAATCAAGGCTATCATAAAAGGCCTTTTACATCTTGAATATTTTTTGTTGGTTACCAAATCTTTGTCTTATTGGGCTTCAAGGAAAGAACAGAGGCCCAGTTCAGTTCAGTCCAACTACCAATGGGTTCAAAGAGGTGATTCTGAATTTTGAATTTTAATATCATATTGGTCAGGGATCAAATCTAATCTTGGACAAAGCTGATATTTGTCATTCCTAAAGACAAAAGCATTGTCCTGTTTGGAATTGAAATAATAGTCTTAGCAAGGAAGGAAAAAGAGTGAATAATAAGGAAAATATTACTTGATGGTACTTCTTTTACTTGATGGTACTGCCGCCATTTTGGCATATTTATGATAACCCCTAGCAAATCAAATCTTCTCTCTGAGGCAAGTTTAATGACTCCTGAGATGGATCTTGACAGCTAACCTTCCATGATCCCCAAGGGCTCACTCACAGCAAGGTTTGGCTATTCCAAAGGGCACTGGGCTGTGAGAGAAACCTTAGTATTTTCACTTTCTTATGCAGGAGAGAAGCAATAGTCTGCTACTCCTGTAAATAAAGTATTGTGGAAGTGGATCACTGTGTAAACCTTAACGTACTGTGCACAGATAAGCTATTAGGGCTATTATTGTTATTATGGCTAACTGTAACAGTAAGTTCTGCATAGCTGCCTGTTATCAAAGCTTGAAGTAGGTAGGGAAAGCGAAGGTGGTTTTCTTCTCAGATGGTTTAAACTCTGCTGTGTTGATTCTAGATAGGGAGGTGAGGTATAATGGAAAGTACACTCACGTATAACACACAGAATTTCAGAGTTGGAAGGGATTTCAAAGACCATCTAATCTAATCGTTATCTGAGGAGGGATCACTTTATGACATTCTCCCAAAGTGACCAACCTCTACTGAAAGATCCCCAGCAATTTGCTCCGCCGAATGATTACTCAGCTGCCATCCCACCTCCTCTTCATGTCCTAAGTGGGCAGAGGAGGCATGGTCTGAGTGGCAGAAAGATGAACCAATGCTAATTTGTCTTTTTTCCCAAATTCAGATTTTCTTGAATTGCATTGTGGAGGTGGGCTGACTGAAAGATCTATTTGACAGACAAGAAAAAGACACATGAAGAACCTACCTTGGATAAACAGTACTTTTTTTCTACGAGGAAATTACTACAATCCAGGTGATCAAAAGCACCAAGTTAGCGTCAGAAAATTAGAACTTAGCTTTAATAACCTTCCCTAATGTGAACATAGGGAGGTGATAGCTTCCCAGTCTTATCATTAATGTTAACATATTTCATGATTAGAAATGTAATGGTTATCTATTATACACTATTATACCACTAATTGTGATAAGGGAGGGAAAACTAGTCTGAAGTTAGAAAAAAGTCAGAGATACAGAAAGAAATCTGTCTCAAAACGTCTACTCCACTGTTTCATCAATGAGTGGCAGAGATTGGGAGCTCTCAAAGACTATGTCAGGGAAGCACAAACACTGGAAATTTCTAGAAAGCTGGAAAGTTTTCAGTATGGTGCTGGTCATATTCTGCTTCTGCTGAGTAGTAGCATGGCCAGTTGATGAACTTTTTGGCCATAGAAACTCATGGCTCCTTTCCTTATCTATAATGATGGTGGTTGAGCAGGAAAAGGGAGCAGAGGGTGCTAAGAATCACATATTTTCACAATATTTGTAATGTATAAAAGCACTAATTCTTTGCTTCTTCAGTTGTTTCTTTATATATTTAGTCCTTTAAATGTGGAATCCTTGCCCAACAACTGAGATGATCATTAGAGGGCTTGAATTATATAAATATTGACAGCCTTGAAATAAATGAAGACTGAAGACAAAATGATAGTTAGGTAAAGAGGAGGGTGGCCCATAGGTTCTATATGGTAGGCAAATAAAGAAGCTGGCAGAATTGATTTCATCATTTGCCTAATGGCAACCAGGAAAAAACCAAACAAGCACTGCATAGGGCACTTGGTCATCTGTATTTGTAGTGGTCAATAATAATTGGAATTCAGGCCTAATATCTATTGCAGAGCATAAAGCATTAGAGAAATTCTATGAATAATATGATATTCTCTAAACAAAGTCAGCATTTATATTTGTACTTTGACTTTAATGTGAAGATGGACAAGGGGAGAACAATGAAAACTATGTCAGAAAAATATGGTTCAGGATTAAGAAATGAAAGTAACCAAATGTTTGTGTGTAATGCCTGTATGACATGAATGCAAATAGATAGATAGAGGGCACTGGGCATGGCAAGTACTGAACAACATAATAAATAAAGAGACTGACTATATTTTAATAGATGGTAAACAACATTATCAAAATGATTTTATTTTTAAAAAGTCATTTTAAAGAATGAGTGATTATCAGTTGACTTTGCAATCTGCATTCTTTACAAGAATGCTATACATGAATCCAAGGTATCCGTGATGAAAACATGAAAAGGAAGTACTTAGTAATGATTTTCTAATTCAGACCACATCTTCACAATCACATCACTACATGAAAGTTGTGGGGAATATCAGACTTTGATGCATTTATTTGTTAGAGATGATTATTTTAAAAAAATCAATCAGTTGAGCAAGACAGGCTTAAGGCTAATAAGGCATCATTCATATGTTAAGATCATATAAGATTACTTTAGAGATGCAGCAATAGTAGAAATTTTGTTGAATTGTTAATGCAGATCAAATAAGGAATCAGAGAAGGATTTAGATGCTCCCCAAAGGTAGTCATCACTGCCATGGAAAATGTATTGCACAGAGACCCATAGATAGTGGTGTCTTCCAAATGTTCCTATGTTCAGATGACATTGTGTTGCTTGCATCAAGCCTTGGAAAATCACAGACCTCACTCAAAATTCACTACTCAAAATTCAATTCACACATGAAAAAGCAAATTCACAAAAATATTTATTTCCCAGGCTATGAAATGCAATTGAAAAGTAAGCCTATCAGTAAATCTATGAGTAAATCTATCTTAGATACCTACTGTAGGTGCGTAGTGAGCTAGGACCAGGATTGAACAGGATCTTAGAAGAGAATGAGCTGGATTGCAATTGGGGCAGCTGGTTGGCACAGTGGATACAGAGATGGGCCTGGAGGACTCCTCTTTCTGAGTTCAAGTCTAGCTTTAGACACTTCCTAGCTGAGCAAGTTACTTAAACCCTGTTTGCCTCAGTTTCCTCATCTGTAAAATGAGCTGAAGAAGGAAATGGCAAACCACTCCTATATCTTTGCCAAGAACACTTCAAAGAGGTTCATGAAGAGTTAGACATGATGGAAATGACTGAACAACAACAATAACAAAATAGGGATAATTATAGTATCTATCTCCCAGGGTTATTGTGAGAACTAAATGAGATAATAATTGTAAAGTTCTTAGCACAGTGCCTGGCACATAGTATGAGCTATATAAATGTTAGTTATTATTAATCAGTAAATTGTAGAAAACTTGTAATGATCCCAAGCTGTTCCTTGACACAAAAACTTATCATCAAGATTCTTTTGCTGTTTCTGCATGGATATGAATTATAGAAACACCAAAACCTTTGAATAAAAACAACAGTAAGCCTTTATAAAACACCTACCATATGCTAGGCATTGTGCTAGTCACCAGGATACAATGGCCAAAACAAAATTGTTTTTGCCTTCATGGAGCTTAGATTCTATTGAAGGAAACAATCCCACACATATAAGCCAATATAAAATATATACAAAGTAAGTACAAAGCTGCTGGGTCTCCCTTTTGCTTCTAGAATAAAATACAACCCCCTCTGTTTGACATTTAAAGCCCTTGACAGTGTGATTCAATTCTCCCTTTGTAGGCTTATGTACCCTATGTTTTAATCAAACTAACCAACTTCCTATACTTTGAAAATGATAACCTATCTCTTCTCCTTATGCCTCTGCACTCACTGCCCTCCATCCATACCTGGAATGCATCCCCTTCTTGCCTTTTGAAATTTGTAGCTCCCTTGAGATTTTAACTTAAGTACTACTTCCTACTCTTTTCCTGATTTTCCCAGTTGCTAGTACCTCCCCAAATTATTTGGAATATAGTTTGAGTTTATTTATATTTGCATCAAAATTGTAGGTAGTTTAAAGAAGAATGAAACTACACATACTGGGCATTAGTTGGCTACAGCATATTGCCAAAGATAAAACAAGTAAGCAGGGACATAAAGGATGTCTTTCCCAGGGGATAAGTGACCAGAAAAGGAAGTGGGCCAGTCACATGAGGAGAGTAAGGGATAATAAATGAATAGCCTGAGAACTACAATCATACTATGGAACATTAAAAGGCCCAGGACTCTAGCACATGGATGATCAATCAAGACATGGACAGGAGTATCACAGCATAATTAGGAAAGCATAGGTCTTCATGTTTACCAATAGAGGGAATTCCCACATTGATGAGATCTCAAAGGAGATATATCAGTGACATCATACAGTAGTACAGGAACAAAGGGAGTTTTGTCACTGTTAGAGGTTTAGTTTTTCTTTTTGCTAACAAAGTATTTCCATATATGTTTACTTCAATGATCAATCAAAACAATTTGTAATTGGAATCATCCATTTGTGCTGAAGTTATATGAAAAGCCATTAAATTATATAAACTTTTAAAGTAGACCATGTTCTCTATAATATGCCAAATAATCCCTCATAGAAAGTTCAGTGGGGTGGAGCCAAGATGGTGGAGGGAAAGCAGTGACTGTCTTGAGCTCTCTTCCAAAGCCCTCCAAATACCTAAAAAAATGACTCTAAACAAATTCTAAATCAGCAGAACCCACAAAAAGACAGAGTGAAACAAATTTCCAGCCAAAGACAGCCTGGATGGTTGATAGGAAAGTTATAACGCGCTGGGCTGGGAGAGGAGCGTGGCGCGGTATGGGCACGCAGGCCGCAGCAACCCTGGAGCAGGCCTCAGAGGACTGAATTGTGGGCAGCTGTGGCGGTTTCCAGACTTCTCAACCCAGGAATGCCAAAGACAACATGGAAGGTCAGTGGGAAAAGTCTGTGATTGCGGTGAAAGAGGAGCTAGGTCTCAGCCGCAAGTCTCGAGCACGGCCTGGGGCACGGGCTTTTTCCTGAGCTTCTGGCCTACAGCCAGGGGGAATGGAGTGGCTGACCAGAGGGGGATTGCAGGGTTCTCTTTGCCAGTGCTGAGGCAGAAACCTCTTGCTTTACCGGTGCTTGGATCTGGGTCACAGTTCTGAGGGGCGGTCCTGGGGCAAGGAGGAACACTGGTGCAGTGGACCTTGTTGTGGCTGTGGAGAGAAAACACCTCACCCCTTATCATACCACCTCGGAAGAACTGAAAATTTACAGGTCCCTAGAAGTACCTCTGAAAACAGCTGTACAAACCTCAGAAGCTTGGGAAAGTAGACTCTTCACATTGGAAGCAGACTTTTACCTTAACAAAGAGTTCAAAACTCAAGTAATTGGCTGGGATCATGAGTAAGCAGCGCAAAAAGAGTCAGACTATATTGTCTTACTTTGGTGACAAAGAAGATCAAAACATACAACCAGAAGAAGACAACAAAGCCAAAGCTCCTACATCCAAAGACTCCAAAAAAAATATGAATCAGTCCCAGGCCTTGGAAGAGCTCAAAAGGGATTTTGAGAAGCAAGTAAGAGAAGTAGAGGAAAAACCAAGAGTGATGCAAGAAAATCATGAAAAACAAGTCTTACTAAAGGAGACCCAAAAAAATACTGAAGAAAATAACACCTTAAAAAATAGCCTAACCCAAATAGCAAAAGAGGTCCAAAAAGCCAATGAGGAGAAGAATGCCCTAAAAAGCACAATTGGCCAAATGGAGAAGGAAGTCCAAAAGCTTACTAAAGAAAACACTTCCTTAAAAATTAGAATAGAGCAATTAGAAACTAGTGACTTTATGAGAAATCAAGACATTGTAAAACAAATCCAAAAGAATGAAAAATCAGAAAACAATGTGAAGTATTTCATTGGAAAAACAACTGGCCTGGAAAATTGATCCAGGAGAGAGAGTTTAAAAATTATTGGACTATCTGAAAGCCAGGATCAAAAAAGAGCCAAGACATTATCTTTCAAGAAATTATCAAGGAAAACTGCCCTGATATTTTAGAACCAGAGGGCAAAATAGAAATTGAAAGAATCCACCGATTTCCTCCTGAAAGAGATCCCCAAAGGAAAACTCCTAGGAATATTGTAGCCAAATTCCAGAGTTCCCAGGTCAAGGAGAAAATATTACAAGCAGCCAGAAAGAAACAATTCAAGTATTGTGGAAACACAATCAGGATAACACAAGATTTAGCAGCTTCTACAGTAAGGGACTGGAGGGCATGGAATATAATATAATAATATTAATATATTAATTAATTAATAATTAATAATAATATAATAATATTAATATATATGGAATATAATATTCCAGAGGGCAAAGGAGATAGGATTACAACCAAGAATCACCTACCCGGCAAAACTGAACATAATCCTGCAGGGGGAAAAATGGTCATTCAGTGAAATAGAGGACTTTCAAGCATTCTTGATGAAAAGACCAGAGCTGAATAGAAAATTTGATTTTCAAATACAAGACTCAAGTGGAACATGAAGAGGTAAACAGGAAAGAGAAAATCATAAGAGACTTATTAAGGTTGAACTGTTTACATTCCTGCATGGAAAGATCATATTTGTAACTCATGACACCTTTGTCAGTATTAGGGTAGTTGGAGGGAAAAAAATATATGAATGTATATATAGATATAGATAGATAGATAGAGGGCACAGAGTGAGTTGAAAATGAAGGGGTCATATATGGAGAATAAAATTAAGGGGTGAAAGAGGATTATACTAGGAGAAGGAGAAAGGGAGAGGTAGAACGGGGTAAATTATCCCACAAAAAAAAAAAAACAGAAAAGAAAAGGCTCTTACAGTAGAGGGGAAATGGGGCAAGGTGAGAAGGAATGAGTGAATCTTATTCTCATAGGATTTGACTTAAGGAGGGAATAACATACACACTCAATTGGGTATGGAAATCTGTCCTACCCTACAGGAAAATGGGGGGGGGGGGAAGGGGACAAGAGAGTAGGAGAACGACAGAGAGGAGGGCAAATTGGGAAAGGGAGTAATCAGAAGCAAATCCTTCTGAGGGGGACAGGGTCAAAAGAAAGAATAGAATAAATGGGTGGGTGGGATAGGATTAAGGGAAATAGAGTTAGTTTTTCACAACATGTCTACTATGGAAGTGTTTTGCATAACTGCACATGTATAACCTATATTTAGTTGCTTGCATTATCAATGATGGTGGGTGGGGAGGGAGGAAGGGTGAAAATTTGGAACCCAAAGTTTTAAAAACACATGTTTGAAAAAAATGTTTTCACATGCAACTGGGAAATAAGAAATACAGGAAATGGGGTACAGAAATCCATCCTGCTCTACAGGAAAATTGAAGGGGAAGGGGATAAGAGAAGGGGGGGAGAGATAGAAGGGAAGGCAGACTAGGGGAAGGGGTATTCAGAATGCATGCCATCTTGGGGTGGGGGGAGGGGCAAAAAAAAAAAGGAGATGAGCAGAACCAGGAAGACATTGTACACAGTATCACCAACATCATGTGATGATTGATCATGAATGGTTCAGCTTTTCTCAGAAACACAATGCTTGAAGACAATACAAAGGATTCAAAAAGGAAAATGCAATCCATATCCAGATAAAGAACTGCTGGTTTTTTATGCAGATAGAGGCATATTTCTCTATATGCAGATAGAAGCGTATTTTTTTCACTTATTTTATTCTTTCTCTTGTTTTTTTTTTTTTTCCTTTTGGTCTCTTTATTTTTCCACAACTGTGATGGATATGGAAATGTTTTACATGAAAGCACATGTATAAACTATATCAAACTGCCTACCATTTTCAGAAGAGGGGAGGGGAAGGTAGAAGAAAAAAGTAAACTCAAAATCTTATAGAAATGAACACTAAAAATTTTATTGATAAGTAATTGGGGGAAAATACTATTTAAAGCAAATAAATAAATAAAATCTAGGAATCTTCCAAAAAAAAAAAGAAAGAAAGTTCAGTGGTAACTTTTAGCCTAGACCAAGATGAATTATACCAGCTTCTGGATTAGTATAAACATATTTCTTTGTCAATGTGGACAATTTATGGAAACTCACATGAGAATGAAGTTCAAACTCAGATATTAAACATTAGGCATAGAAAAATTTAAAACATCCCCAATAATGAATTGGTCTACCTATCCATTATATGGATAAGTAGCTCACTATATCTAAATGCCACCTAGATTATCTTTAGTTTTTCTATTTCCTTTGACTTTACAATCTTCAAGTTACATTTTCTTCAGGGCTTGTACATGAATCTGATTCTATCTATAGCTCCACCTACTTAATCCAGCTCCCTTAGGAGGCCCAAAATTATGATTTCAAGTGACGAAACAGCACTGTGGAAGTGACCAGAAAGGCCAATTACGATCGTTCTTAGCCCTAACTATTTGTGACTCAAATAGTACTGAGACTTTACTCACTGATTCTGGGTGCCAGTTGGAAGTAGTTCGTTGTTTTCAGTTCTGAGGAGAAAGGGAAAGAAAATCCATATATTACTATTGTGAAGCACTCGCTTTTCCTATCCAAAGCAAGCTAGAGGTTTCCCTACTGAAAACTGCACAGAAATACAATGACAGTTAAAAAGAAGGAAAGCAGGAGAAGAGAAATAGGAAGATAAAGAGAATTAACCAACTGTGTTTTTCAGCTAGTTCACTGAAGGATACGAGTTTTATGTTTATGTTATTTACAAGGCAGGGAGTAAATGAATTACAACTGGGAATCACAGAGTAACAAAAATGGAAACTACAGAGCTATATAAATGAGAGATAAATAGATTGCTATTGTTATTATCAACCTAGAAATTCACCCAAATCTCCTTTGATAATCTAGCATTTTTTTTTACTCTAGTTGTTCAAGAACCTCAAGACATCATTTGTTTAGATCTATGACTTCCTAAAGCATTTTTGTCAAGTGGTTATTTCTTCTCTTATTGAATGTTTCTAGGCACAGGGACAACATTATATAATAGGAAAACAACAAAAGAAAGCAAAACACTGTACATGGATTTAGAAAACCTGAACTTGAACCTCAGGCCTTCCTTTTTATTAGTAGTGTGACCATGGGCAAATCACTGAAATTCTCTGGAACTTTATTTCCTCATTTTTGAAATATGGATAATAACACTTTACTCAACAAGCACTTATTGAGTGCTTATTATGTGTCTGTAGATGCTGGGGATAAAAAGACACCTGGATTATTTAGTTCACATGCTTATTGTGAGGTTAGAACCTTGTACACTGTAGAGCTATAGAAATTGGAGTTATTATCATCATCATTATCATTATTAGTAAAGAAGTTCCCCCTAATTATCCTTTGATAGTCTGGTGTTTTTTTTTTGTTGTTGTTGTTTTTTTTTTGTTTGTTTGTTTTTGTTTTTTTTTACTCCAGTTGTTCAAGAAATTCTTTTCACCTGAATAAAAGTTTGTTGTTTTTTTTTTCCCTTGTCATTTGAGCTCCTTGTTCCATAGACCTAGAAAGCAATCCTTCAGTATTTTCCAGGCAATACTTTAGTCTCACTTTGGCCCTCTTTTCCTAGACTAGAAAACTGCATTTCTTATAAGCTTTCTCTTTTTATTAATTAATTAATTTTTAGTTTTCAACAGCCTATAAGCTTTCATTAGAGAAACAATATTCTGTCTTGCCAAAAACTTGGTTTATTGGTTGATGTTGGTTTATTCTCTATGATTCCTTTGAGTATACTACAGTTTCCTTATTTGTCCCTTTTTATTATTTGAATGTTTGCTTTGTCTAATAGCATGATAGAAACCCCTGATTTTTTTTTGAATTCACTTAATGTGTAGTAAATTTTCCCCCCATCCCCTCCACTTTCTTCTATGCATATCTTTGTTTTTTAAATGTGTTTATTTTAAGCAAATGATTTTCAGGTTTTGTTTTCTTATCCAGTCTGTCACTCTTTTTCATTTAATTGGATTGTTAATTCCATTCAAATTCAAAGGTATAAGAGTTAGGTTATATATTCCTTCCCATCTGTCTAAAATTTGTTTTTTTCCAAGTTATAATTTTTCCTCTCTTCTGCTATACACATAGTTTAATGTTGCTTCAGTTATTTTACTTTACTCTTTTTTTGGACCTCTTTTGCCATTTGGGTTAGGCTATTTTTTAAGGTGTTATTTTCTTCAGTATTTTTTTGGGGTCTCTTTTAGCAAGCTGTTGACTTGTTTTTCATGATTTTCTTTCATCACTTTCATTTCTCTTCCCAGTTTTTCCTCTACTTCTCTTACTTTCTTCTCAAACTCCTTTTTTGAGCTCTTCCATGGCCTGGGACCAATTAATATTTTTCTTGGAGCCTTTGGATGTAAGAGCTTTGACTTTGTTGTCTTCATCTGGTTGTATGTTTCAGATCTTTGTCACCAAAAAAGGATTCCATGGTCTGACTTTTTTTGCGAGGTTTGCTCATGATCCTACATAATTACTTGAGTTATAAACTCTTTTTTAAGGTAGGGGTCTGCTTCCAGTGTGGAGAATGTACTATCCCAAGCTTTGGGGGTTTTGTGCAGCTGTTTTGAGAGATACTTCTAGGGACCTGTAAATTTTCAGTTCTTCTGAAGTGGTATGATAAGGGGCTAGGTATTTACTCCTTTCCTAACCTGTGCTATGGTCTATGAGTGACCACATGTACTCTTTTTTGCCTTGGAACTGTGAGGAGGATTTCCTATCCACCACCACTACAAACTTCACCACGCCAGCACTCCTCCTCACCCCAGGACCACCACCCAGAACTGTGACCCATATCCATGTATGGGCAAAGCAAGAGAATCTTGCACCAGCAGAGAGATCCCTGCAGTCCCCTTCTGATCAGCCACTTGATTCCCCAGTCTGTGGGCTAGAACCTTTGGAGGCAGCTGCCACGCTGAGGCCAGGCATGGGGACTGGGGCTGGGACAGAACTTCTCTCTCAAAGCAGTCACAGACTTTTCCTACTGACCTTCTAAGTTGTATTTGGCGTTTGTGGGTTGAGAAGTCTGGAAACTGCCATAGCTGCCCTTGATTCAGTCTCCTGAGGCCTGCTCCAGGTTCACTGTGGCCTGGTCTTTTCCTGTGCACTCACGCCGAACTGCGTTTCTCTCCCCGCCCAGCGCAATAGACCTTTCTGATCAACCATCCAGGTTGTTTTGGGCTGGAAATCTGTTTCCCTCTGTCTTTTTGTGGGTTTTGCTGCTTTAGAATTTGTTCAGAGCCATTTTTTACAGGTATGTGGAGGGGTTTGGGGGAAAGCTAAAGCAAGTCACTGCTTTTACTCTGCCATCTTGGCTCCGTCCCTTTTACTCTTTTTTCTAATGGTGTTCCTGTTCCCACTGGCTCTCTTCCTGTTACTGCTGATCCTCTCTTCTTAATTGTTACCCCTTTATCTTTAGGGTTTTATTTGTTCATCTCTCCTGGTTTTATTTGGTTATATATTCCCCCCACCCCTTTTTCCCTCCCAGTCAAATAGATTCCCCCTTCCTGTCCTTCCCTTCAACCAGTCCTGTTCATTAGTTTTTAGAATTTCATTTTTGTACCTCTTTCCAAAAAAGATTTCTCTCACCCTCTTCATTATCCATCTCCTCTTCTTGTTTACTCCAGACCCTCATTCTCTGATTCATGAGCCCCATAATCATCTCATCTTCATCCTTTCTCAGTATTCTTTACATAATCAAAGTTTTCAAGATACCAACTCTAGGCTATGCCCTCTAGGTACCTCCTGTCATTGCCTTGTAGGTTTACCCTATGGATTGCCATTTTTCATTATGCCTTACTCCCAGATGTAGATGTCAGAGATAACACTACCCCATGGTAGAGCTCCTTCCTCTTCTTCTACGTTCCCCTCCCCACTGATCTATACCTTCTTTTTCCTTCTACATTTGCCTGGAAATCTCCTCCTTGTATTCAGGATCTCCCACTCCTCTAGGTTCCAGTTGCACCTAAGGCTTCCAACTCCCCCATCTTCCAGGACAAGTAGATTTTTCAGGCATCAAATCTCCTGGGTGTCATCCACTGTAAAGTTCTCATCCCCCTTCACCCACAGGAGCATTCACCAGTTGGACCCCTCTTCCACCTCCAAGGTGAGGCCTCCTTCCTTCCTCCCTTCCCTTTTCAATCTTTCCCCTCTCCTCCCCACCTACTTCTCTGTAGCTTCTTCTCTTTCTGAGACCACAGGGATCACCTTGCCTTCATTGCTAGCCCTTGATTTCACCCAGACACATTCCTCCTTGCTCTCTACCCTTCTATCCACCTTCCTCCTTTTATGTCACCTCGCATGTTGTAACGCAGTTTCACAAAAGAAGTATTCACCTGAAGGCAGGGTGTTGGCAGCTCCTGTCCATGATTCTCCCTGTCTGCCTCTTCATTGAATGTTGTCTTCACCCTTGTTTCCTTGAGGACATTTAGAAAGAATTCTTATACTGGTCTTTCTGCTGTAACTCTGTTGCTATTACTGTCTACATGTCTTCATTCCTTCTGCAATTCTGTTATTTGGGGGTATCTGAGAAGTAAATAATCTCTTTAGTTCTAGTTTTCTTTCTAAAAATAGTTCAAACTCTTCTATATTATTGAGTGTTTACCTTTTGTCCTATATGGTTAAACTCAGATTTTCAGGATAGGCCACCTGGGTTGCATCCTAAGTTCCGATTCTCTTTGGAACACATTATTCTATTCCCTTCTCTTTTTTTCTAGTGGTTGCAGACTAGTCTCACATTATTTGAATGTCTTTTCCTTTGTATTGGAAGGGCTTTCTCATGATGACCTGTAGAACTTGTTTCTGAAATGAATTGTTAAATTTAATCACTATTTGCCTTCGAGTTCACAGCCTTATTAGGGCCCCCCCCTTTTTTTCTTGCAGGCAGTCTATAAATTCTTTTAGGTGGGTTTTCATTTTCTATGTCCGAAGTTCTAGGTAGTTTTTTCATATTATGTCCTTTGTTATAGTGTTAAGATTTTTTTTTTGTCCTGCTGTGTTCTTGTGGGATAGGTTGTTTCTATGCATCCTATTTTTGAGATCTAGGTATTTTGCTGATGTAGTAAGCAGATTTTCTTCTGATTTTTTTTGCTTCTCTTCTTCTAGGTTGTCCTTCACTTATATGTACTTCATTCCCAATCTATTGTTCTTTCTTTTGTTTCTTTGGTGTTGAAGATCCAAGTTTTTCTATTCTCTTCATTGTTTTTGCTGCACAGGACATAAATTCTACTCTCATAATTCTCATTTCTCTTTTAAGTCACTCAGCAACAGCTTAATGTGGTTCCATGTTCTCCTCAAATTCCACAGAGTCCTCTGGCTCATCAAGTATTGGATCATTTTCTTTAATTTTTTTACAGCATTTATTCAGAGATGCCTGAACTAGTTTAGTAGATCCAGAGGCCATATTTCCTTCTGTTATTACTGTTTTTCCTACCAATTTATCTGTTTATGTTTAAGGTCTTTGAAGTTTCTTCTTCTTGAAATCTTTCGTACTTTCAGTTCCCCCTTCTTCCCCTTATTTTCCTTATCACTCACTTCTTTTGACTCTCTCCCTTTTTGTTGTTGTTTTCTTGGGGGCTGGATTTCAAGCATCTCAGCCTCTACTCCCTCTGGGTAATTCATGGTTCACCAGCTCAGGTCTCTGGTTCAATTGGCCTTTTGGTGATCAGAACTGACCCTAACTGGATGCTATGTTCTTTCCCTCCAGCTTGGTGGAGCTCAGCACAGCTCCCCACATGTCTGGTTTCTCATCCTAGTGATCTGCCTCACTCCCTCTATTCCTAAGTTCTCTGGCCCAGCATGGACAATTCAAAGTCTGCTTTTCTTGCGCCTGGCAATTCAGAGCTTTGCAGTGCTGGTGCTCTAGGGTTGCAGCCCCTGGAACACTGTTTTTCCTAAAGGGCTATGAGCAAGCTCAAGCTCAAGCAAACATCCACTCACTGGAGCTGTTTTTTCATGGCACCTGAAAGATGGAGAGGGAATGGGGTGCAGGAGAGGTTGCGATGTAAACTCGAGTTGTGTCCTTGGGTCTGCTAGTGTGGCCTTGTTGCTAGTGGTATGGCAGGTAGAGGAGAGGGGTACTGAATGAGCTTAAGGTCAGTAGGCATCAGTTCTTGTGTTTGGGGTGGGGTTTACTTTCTTTTGGATACTGGATATCTGAGACCGGGGAAACAGATGAAATTGCTTTATCTTTGGTACATGATTTCTCCTTTGGAAAGGTTGAGGGATTGTGGGGATTGGAAAAAATATCTAGTCCACCCTTTTGTTGCTCATGTGACCCAGAAATGGATCCAGAAACATGTATGTCTTCTAGTGAAATTTCACTAACCCAAGACAATGCTGCACAAATTAAACACTGCCTCAACTTTTTACTGAATTGCGGACATTTTGGGATTTTGTTGACAATGGTCACAAGAGTCACAAAATCTCAAAGTTGGAAGGGACCTTAGAGGCCATCTAGTCCAACATCTTCCTGATTAAGAATCCCATCTACAATATACCTGATCATCCTGTCTCTGTTTGAAAACTTACATTAAGGGGAAGCTCATTACCTTTCAAGGCGGCTTCTACCTTGGTTAGCTCAAATTGTTAGGAAGTTTGTCCTCACATCAAGCCTCAATTTGCCTCTTCACAACTTCCAGCAATTGCTCCTTGTTTTACTGAGATAAAATAGAACAAGCCTATTTGGTCTTCCCAAATGATAGCTCTTCAAAATCTTAAAAACAGCTATCATGTCCCAGAAATGGTTTCTCTTTTCAATCCATCAATAAATCAGTCAACAAAAACTCATAAAGTTCTAATTACTTACTGAGGTCACATTTTTCTGGACCATTGTCTAGGATCCTACTGATACAAAGGCAAAGATGAAACTGTCACCACCAAGCTTAACATTCCTACTTTCTACTAATTCTTATAAGGCAAAATGTCAAGGTCCTTCACCGTCCTTGTTGCTCTTCTCTGGGCACTAGTCATTTTATCAAGGTCTTTCCTAAAATGTGGTACCCAGAATGTAACACGATGCTCAATTGTGTTTGTTTAGTGCATTGATTTCAGACAAGAACCACGGCATCTATAGCTTGTCAATCCTCTTTGGGGTTAAATGCTTTCCACAACTTAAATTTAGGATACCTGGCAGGGGTTGTGAAATTGAAATAATAAACAACCATGAAAATAGCTTACATTTATATAGCACTTTGTGGTTTATAAAATACTATATATACATTATCTCATTTTATCCTCATGACAACCATCAGTGATAAGTAGTGCATGCATTATTTATCACCACTTTAAGGATGGGAAACTGGAGCCCAGAGAGGTGAAATTACTTACCCAAGGTTATTCAGTGCCACAGCTAGGATTTCTATCTACATTAACTTAAAGTGATAGAGATATGAATAACATTGGAACTAACTGGATACTGTAATATTTCATATGGATGAAATCCTTCTAATCCAATGCTTGCCTGGTATATATGTCTTTCAAAATTCCAAGGGGTCAAAACCATACTTGCTTTCTTATGAGTGAAATGAGATATACAAAGCACTTTAGTTTTAGCTGCTTAAAGGCATGGATAACACTTCTCCACCTTTGATTAATTGCACAGTGCCTGGTACAGCGCTCAGTCCACAGTTGTCATTTTAAATGTTGACTGAGTTTGACACGAAATCCCATATTAATGCCTTTCAATGCCATTGGACTGCCAGGTATGAAACTTTAAAGGTCAATTCTCAAACTGCCTTAGGTAACAGGATCTTAACTGGATTTAGATAGAGCCACTTACATGAATAAGTTTTTGAACACCATATCCTGTGTACATGCTTTGTACTCAGTAGGTGCTTAATAAATGTTTGTTGAATTTAATTATTCATGTGATCATAGTGTGCTCAGAACTCTGATGACTGTATTAAAGATCTCCCCTATTGGCCTTGTAATTTAGTGGTATAGGCAGTCAAATGAGAAAAGATTCTTTCTCTTTTTTTCCCTCCACTCTTTGGATGCTGTGAATCATTTTTGTTTTCTGAAAGGAAGCACATTTCACCCATTGGAGCTTTCAGTCACCTGCATAATAGGGAAGTAGGTGTATAGTGTTGCTGGGAAATCAATTTTTAAAGTCAACATTTTCAATGATTCTCATCTTGAGGTTTAGAGAGCATCATGCAGCATAAATGAAGCACTGATCTCAGAAGCTCCAGGAACAAAACAGTACAAATACTAACATTTCATATCGATTATGCTATAGTTTTTTAGAGGAACTGAAAACACCATTCCTCTTATTCTTCCTCCATGTATATATCTAGAAAATAGGTAAGTTGACTATGAGATAGATATTTTAAGAAAAGAGAACACCACAACAGGGAAAAATCCTGAAAATAAGGAAAAATACTGTGATTTTTCAGGATCCTGAAATAAGTTAGATACTGAGGCTGATACACAGAAGCACCCTAGTTACCAGAGAGCATTCCTTGTCTTCTGATTGACCTTTGTGGAAATAGGTGGAAAACACTAGTATGACTACATATACCTACTGTTTTAATGAAAAGGGCATTTAGGAAGATCATTCAGACAAGGGTTCCTGCTGTACTGCTTAAATGTTATTGTATGGAGTCTAAACCAGGGCTTCTGGGGCCCCTGGCCCCCATCCTGGGTAGGCAGGTGTAAAGGAAACTGAGGAGATCCTCCCCAGCCCCTCACATGACCACCTCCTGACCTGACATAAGGGATGTAATTTAAAGTTAGTATGTGTGTCCAGGAGCACCAAGAGAATGGAACATCAAAGAATAAACAAACTATGTTACCCAGGCAGAACAACTCTTATCTCAAGAAATATGTGTGTGTCCAAGGATCTGGCCTATCCTTCAACACATACATAAAAAACAGGCATCTGGAGCTCTGGCCAAGCTCCCTCTTTGTTCTAAGGTTGTTTTCCCATGGTTTATATAGATATAAAAAGGGCCACTTGGGAAAGGGACCTTTGGAGGTCTTTGTTTCAGAGATGGGGACGCCCACCGCTGTTGGTTTTCCCAATCAGGACCCTGTGACCATTTCTAAGTCTCCCCGGTTCCTTAAGTCAGGGATTGGAGCTTGCCTGGTTTGGTGATGTATCTTCTTTCTTTCTTTGTCTATTTTTATCCTTTCTTTGTTCTATATTGATTCACTAGATTGTATGCATATGTACATTATTTTAATTCCTACTTCTCTATCGCCTTAACCATTACCAAATAAACCTAATTACTTGTTAAGTTAGCATGGAATGTGTCTTTGTGTCTTAAGATCCAAACCTAAAGTGAAAGTACTGCGCAGTCCATAATCCCCTTTCGATTATAGCAGGTAACCCACTTTGCAGGCTCTAGCAGCTCTGTTAGCATTGGTTGCTCACTATGCTGGGCAAGAGGCAGGGCTTCCAAGTGACCAAGGTTGGTTGCTGATGAAAGTTTATAGAAGGAGAGACTGACTGATGAACGTGTAGCTTCAACACCATCTTTTGGCAGCTGAGTCTTTTTCCTGGTCATAGGACTGAAGGCTGGCAGGGAAAAGGGATATCGTCCCCAATATCTTTATGTTCTAGACCCTGGATGGCTTGGATCCCGTGTGTGTGTGTGTGTGTGAGAGAGAGACAGAGAGAGAGACATACAGAGACACAGAGAAAAAGACAGTGTGTGTGTGTGTGTGTGTGTATGAGTGCATGTGTGGTGACTAGAAGTATCATACCTATTCTAAGTTTTTGCTGGAGGCTCCAGGTTCCTGTGAATTTTTTTTTTCCTCAGTGTTCCTCATACTCATCTTCCTTCTGTAGTTGGCAGGAGGCATACTGACTTTTGCCTTTAAATATAGATTGAAGATCAACTCAACCTCTTCATTAACCACAAAGATGTAGCCTTTGAATTACATTGACTTCTGCTGTGGCTGGCAATGATCCTATGAAGGATGTTCTTAATACCCAGTGCAGCTATGATGTCCAACTCAAGCTGGTTTACTTGCTGTTCCCAGGACAAGTCCTTCTATTCCCTCATTGTGTCTTTGCACAGCTTATTTCTCATATCCATAATGATCTTCTACTTCACCTCTACCTCTTAATCATTCTTAGCCTCCATCATGACTCAGTTTAAGGATCATCTCCCATGCTAGGTATTTTCCTCAATTGTTGGTATTCTCCCCTGGCATTACTTTGTATTCATTTTGCATGTATTTTATATTTATATTTTCTATGTACATAATGTCCCTTCCTCCCCAACAGTAGAACATTAGCTCCTTAAAAGTAGAGACTGACTGAGGGACTATCTTGCTTTTTTTTCCATTTGTATCTCCATGACTTAGCAATCAAAGTGCTTGGTTGTACATTTTAAAAGTAGATCATTAATAAATATTTGCATATCGAATTCAAAAGTAGGTTTTGTCTGATCTTGTTCTCTCTTTCTCCCCACATGCCATTATGATTCTATGATCTATCTAAATGTTGAAAAACTCTGATACCTCATTATGGCATGAAGGCAACTCTGGGTTCCCAAATTCAGTGCCAGTGAAACATAAGCTCTGAGAAGTTCTGATAAATAAGTGAAAATGCATTTATTAACTATTTACCGTGTATCAAGTAATGCGCTCAGTCCTAGAGATACAAATGGAAAAAGCAAGACAAGTTGCTTCTCTCTAGGAGCTCGTGCTCTATTTGGGGGGAATATAACACATAAGTGAAAATTCAGCTTCAGGATGTATGGAAAAGGTCCAGGTGTCCTTTGGTTACTTCAGCAGGTCAGATGATAGCACTAGGGATCTGGAGGGCATAGTGGCAGGGAAGGTGGTAAACCTGCTGGTCTTACATCTCAATGGAAGCAATAGAGCTGGTGACTCCCATCTTGTAAAAAACCATGTAAATAGTCAAGTAGCCTAGATGGATTCTGGGAAACTTTTGGCAGGTGGAGGAGGGTAGGGGAAAGTACAAGGAAAAGGCTTCCAGTGATGATGGATTTTTCTGCTTTGTCTTCATTTTGGATCATCACAGTGACAGACTGAATGCCTGGCTAAGTTTAGAGACAATGATAACCAGAAGGTTGATCACTAGGTGTTGAATTTTGTCAGTCATATTAACTCACTAAGACTATCTTTGAAGGACTAGAATGGTTGTGATCTCAATCTGGAGAGGGAGAGCCTGCAGGGAGAAAATGCAGATCTTTTGAAGTGTTGCAGTAAAGTAAACTGAAAGACACCTTTAGAATAATGATTTTAAAACATTTTAAAAATTGTACAAAGGAATCTTTGACTTTCTTTCTTGATTTCTCAGTAGTATTAGGATATACCCATTCTCATTCCACCCTTCCCCTGGCACAAAATATATCCCCTGCTAGAATTTAGAGTTTCTGACAGAAAGGTATGAAATTAAAAGGGATGTATCTACAGTTGTGTGAAAAAGTTCCAAATCAGCAATAATTAGAGAAATGAACATTTAAGTAACTCTGAGGTTTCACCTCATATCTATCATATTGACAAAACTGATTTTAAAAAAGTGATAGATATTTGTGGTTCAGGCACATTGAAGCAATGTTGACAAAACTGTGAATTGGTCCAGATATTCTGGAAAGCAATTTGGAATTATGTCCCAGAAAGTTACTAAATTGTTATGCCCTTTGATTCAGCAATAACACTACTATACCCCAAAGAGATCAAAGAAAGAGAAAAAGGTGCTTTATGTACAAAATATTTATAGTAGCAATTTTTATTTTTGGTAGTAGAAAAGAACTGGAAATTTGGAAATGGCTGAAGAACAAATTATGGTATATGAACATAATGGAATACTATTATGGTATAAGGCATGAAGAAGCAGAGGTTTTTAGAGAAACATGGGAAGACTTATATGAACTGATAGAGTGAAGTGAGCAGAACTAAAGAGAATAATTTATAGTATAACACCAATATTGTAAAAATAATTCTGAAAGACTTAAGAATTCTGGTCAAGGCAGTGATCAATCATGATTCCAGAGGATATATACAGAATAAATGGAGGCTAATTGCAGAAGAGAAACTCTAGGTGGTGGGGATGAATAGGCAGGAAAGTCTTCTTCTGGAAGGTAGGATTTAAGCTGAGTTTAGAAAGAAGCTAGGGAAACTAATAGGTAAAGGTGAGAGGGGTTATCATTCTAGCCATTCTGAGGGTAATCTCAATGAAGGCACAAAGTCAGGAGACGGAGTGTCATGTATAAATAACAGTAAGTCTGTCAATGTTGTTGAATCATAGAGTGTACAGAAAGGAATCAAATATAAAAAGACTGGAAAGATAGAGGGGATCCAGGTTATTAAAGGTTTGAAATGCCAAAGGATTTTAGCTGATATTGGAAAATTGCATTAGTTTTTATTGTCTATCACAATGTACAATTGACTCACTTTAAGCTTATGATCTACCCAAACTCCCAGATCTTTTAAAAGAAATAACTTACGTAGCCACACCTACCCAAACTTTTATTTCTTGAATTTAAGTGTGGAACTTTATATTTATCTCTATTATATTTCATTTTATTAGATTTGGGCCATTATTCTAGCCATTATTCTAGCCATTCTAGTCATATATGCATATACAATATGTATATGTATATGCATGTATATGCATATAATATATATGTAAACACATACACATATGTATATATATCATATATATATCATATGGATACACACATATATAATCTAGACATCTCTCTCTCTCTCATTCTCTCTGTGTCTTTCTCCCTTTGTCTTTCTGTCTCTCATTTAAAGCAGTATAGAACTGTACAGTACAGAACTCTGGGACTTTCCACTAAGTACCTCCCTCTAAGTTCACATCCATCCATTTCATGATTACTCTTTATTTAGGTCTGGTCATTCACTCATTTCACAGCCCTGAGGCTTGGTGGCTAATATGCAGATGGCTCTGAGAATTGGGCACAAAAGCTATAGCACTGATTCAATGAAAGGACACAGAAGAGAGAGTGTACTTGGGCTTGGTTCAGTGGGAAATCATCTAAGTCTCACTACTAGCTGAGTACTAATCCTTAATCTTGAAGTATCCTCTTCCTATGGAGCCATTTTTAGGGAATTTCCCAAGTAATTTACATTTTAAAAGTCTTAGTCTTAAGCAACTTCTGAGCATCCCAGAAAGGATTTTATAGTTCTCATCTCCAAATGCCCAACTGGAATTTTATCCATTTCCATTAAATATTCATGGTTTGAAGCCTATCTTAAATCTAGTCCCCAAGATAGTTTTCCTGCCTTGGCATTCTCCAGCTCATTAACTTCAAGGAAGAAATTAGAAAGGCATTACAATCAATATGTCTTCCTAAGGAGCCCAGAACAATGCACAGGTTCAGAATGTCATTCTTTCTAAAAGACAAAGTTAGGCTGAAAAGCTTGTACACGGAGCACCCTCATAATACTTTTAAGATAACAGATATTTACCTTTTACCTAGAGAGGTTTTAGATATAATTACAAAACCATTATGCTCCTTGCAAACAAATTGTGCTAACTGTACTGTGTAACGCCCCCACTCCCAAGGAGGAATTTAAAAAGAAAAAGAGGAACATTTACACTCATAGTTTATTTCTTGTCCCTCATTTTTTTCCCTGAGTATAGTTATAAGAAAAAGTCAATGTCATAAATACTAAAACATATTTAAAAAGCAACATTCAGCAAGAATGTGTGTGTGGTGTGTGTGTGTGGGGGGGGTGGCAATGGACTACTCCTGCCAGCACAATGAGGACACAAAGGTGACTGAGGAGCTACAAGCACAGTTAACATTCAATTGCCCTTGTTGAATGCCTCTTTTTAGAGGGAATCCACATTTCAGCTGAATCGGCTTCTTGTGTGGCCCCAGCTGCCCTGTGACATTAGAAATCCATTTCAGTCCCTTTGCAGAACAGTAGAACCTTGTTATAACTGTCCCTCCTCCTCCCCCAATTGCTTTGTGGTTTCTCATACAGTATATTCCATTTCCCATCACATCTCTAAAATATAATAAAAGCCTGGTGAGACAGGATTAAGATGAGAGGTAGTGTGGTATCCTGGTGACCAGTCAGGGAATTATTGGTCAGGAGATCTGGGTTCTAATCTTAGGTCAGTAGAGGAATCATATGACCTTGCACAAGTCATTTATCATCTTTGATGCTCTCTTCTTTCTAGGTTTTGGGGACACCACTTTCTCTCTTGGTTCCCCTCCCAACTGACTGATCTTGGTCTCCTCTGAAGGATCCTCTTTGCAAATCACACCTCTTATCATAGTTGTTCCTCAGGGTTCTGCCCTGGGCCCTCTTCTTCCTCTTTAGTACTTCATTTGGTGATCTCATCAGCTCTTATTGATTTAATGATCATCTCTATACTGATGATTCTCAAATCTTATCCTGCCCCAATCTCTCTGCCAACCTCCAATCTCATATCTCCAACTGTGTCTCAGACATCCTAAACAGGATGTAAACATCTTAAATTCAATTATCTTTTCCTCTAACCCCGCCCCCCTCCTTTTCCTACTAATGTAAAGGGCAACTTCATTCTTCTAGTTCCTCAGTTTCACAACCTAGGAGTCATTCTTGATTTCTTACTCTCCCTCTCCTGCCCTGACCCTGCCATATCCAATTGGTTGCCAAAGCCTATCACTTACAACTTCACAATGTCTCTCGAATATGCCCCTTCCTCTCTTCTGACACTGCCACCATACTGGTGCCTGTCTTCATGAACTCATGCTTGTACTATTGCAATAGTCTGCTGATGAGTCTGCCTGCCCCAAATTTCTCCCCACTCTAATCCATTTTCTATTCAATCACTTAAGTGACTTTCTTAAATTGCACTTCTGATCATGTCACCCCTCCACCCCACCACACACAGACACAGACACACAGACACACACAGACACAGACACACAGACACACACAGACACAGACACAGACACACACACACACACACACACACACACACACACACGCACACTCAATAAACTCCAGTGGCTTCCTGTTGCCTCAAGGATCTAATACAAAATCCTGTTTGGCATCCAAAGCCCTTCATAACCAGGCTCCCTTGTTCCTTTCCAGTATTTTTTACACCTTATTCCATGGCATGATAGCTGTTGTCAAGTAGTTGAAGGGCAATCATGTCGAATAGTTATTAGATTAGCTTTACTTGGCTTTAGAGGGCAAACTTAGGAATAATTTCCAGAAACTGCACAGAGACAAATTTAGACTCAACATAAGGAAAAAATCTCTTAACAATTAAAGCTGTTCAAAAATGTAATAGATTGCGTTAAGAGGTAGTGAGGACATACAGTGTAGTGGAAAGAGATTTTTGGTTTCGATCTTACCTCCAACACTTACTGGCTATGTCAGTCAATCTCTCTAAATATCAAGTTTCCTCATCTGTAAAATGGGTATAATAACTTCTAAACAAGGGCTGTTAATCTTTTTTATTTCATGAACACTTTTTGAGAATAATGCTTTGATGCTGACATTTATAATTGAAGGAAACGTCAAATTTTGATTAAAGGTTGGTGAATATAAAGATGTAAATTGCCCCCCTATCCAAGTCCATAGACTCCCTGAAATCTATCCATGGACACTTTGGACCCATGGATCTCAAGTTAAGAACCCCTCTCCTAGTACCAATCCCAAAAGATTATTAGTAGGAAAAATTGAGATTATTACAGATGAGAAAACTGAGGCAAACAGGGATTAGTGACTTGGTCAGGGTAACACAGCTAGTTAGTGTCTCAGGCCAGATTTGAACTCAGAGAGGTGAGTCTTCCTGACTCCAGGACTGGTGCTCTATCTACTGAGTCACCAAGCTGCCCTTGATTTTCCTAATTTCTGAGTTTCTTTCCAATACTGAGATTATGTTATTTTATATGTGATATGTAGAGTACAATAATTTTTAAGGCACTTGGGGATCATTTCTCAAAGTATTTCAGAGAAGGCAAGATTCTAAAAAGAATGGAAAAGATCATGCATGCTACAATTACCAAAAAGAAGAAATCAATCAATCAATGAAAAAGCATTTATTACATATCTTCTATGTGCCAGGTACTGTGCTAGGCCCTAGTGATATAAGACATGACCTGGTTGCTAGAATTTTGTATCAGAAGCTCACTATCTTTCATGGCCCGGAAGATGACAAATCCTCCTATTATAAATATAGACCTCAAAATATCATAAAGAACTCAGTGAATAAACTGTATTAGAACCATTTCCATTGATCAAAATGTAGCCCAGAATCTCGTGGACATGACATGGAATCAAGCATTTAAGTGTTTAAGCACATTGCGCTCAGCACTGGGGATACAAACAGAAAACTAAGACCATCCCTGCTCTCAAGAAGCTCGGATTCTCATGAGGGAGACAATGCACATGGAAGATTTCAGCCACAAGTTGGATGGAAAAAGTCTCTTGTCCTTAGGGTGCAGCAGCAAAGCAGATGTTCTCATGCAGCTTAGCCCCTCGGTGCCTTCCACTACTCACTTGTAGCCTGCCAATATTGGGATGCTAAAAGGAAGTTGTAGTTTGAAATGGGACAGGATGTACAGTCGTGAACACTTTTTTGTTTGTTTTTAGTGAGGCAATTGGGGTTAAGTGACTTGCGTGGAGTCACACAGCTAGTGAGTATTATGTGTCTGAGGCTGGATTTGAACTCAGGTCCTCCTGACTCCAGGGCTGGTTCTCTATCCATTGTGCCTCCTAGCTGCCCTTGTCACAAACACTTTTGAAGACAAAAAGAAACCACTTAATGGTTCTGACCACATTTAGAAACAAGTAAAGAACCATCTAGACTCCAACATGACTCAATTCTTCAATCATCAAATATGAAGACAGACTCAGAATAACCAGAGGTTCAGCTTCTTTCTGGATCCTCTGTATTAATTAGGAAGTCCTTTGTGGGGTGATGCTGACCAGCAAGGCTTAGGATTTCAGAGAGGGAAAAGTGGAGAAGAGAGGGTGTTCTGCTCCACCTCATGTTGTTAAGGTTTTGTAAGGCAGGTGGACTTCAAACTACTTTTGTGTGAGTGGGGGGCACTGTGGGAAGATGATGCAGTAGGTCAGAGGTTTACAGACTTTCAGATTTCCTCCACAAATGGACAGAAATTACCACGAAATGAATGTAGGACAACGAAAATAAGGGGGTAAAGCAGGTGTCCTCCTAAGACAACTTGAGAGGAACTCAGAAAAGACACGGCCCCTAAAGGCCCGATGTTTGGCCTGAGTGAAGCATGGATACTTACAGGCCAGCTCCACTGAATCAACAAACAGGGGGCCCTGAAGGTAGTTCTGTTGGGACGTAGACTAGGTCTCAAGAAATTTCATCTCCCAAACTTTCATCTCACAGCCTCAGGAATTTTCTTTTTCTCAGGAACAGCAGACAGCTAAGTGAGGGGAGATTGAAGGAGTGAGTAAAACAAGCCATCTAAAGGACTCCCCACAGAAGAATCCCGCCCCCCATGCTAAGTCAATATTTCGAGTCCTCACAGTCTGCAAGATGTGTATAGTAAAAAGCTTTCAAAATGCAGAGACTAAGCAGAAGAAACCAAAATCATAAAGGAAGAGGATGACAGCGCATTCTCCTCCATCATTCTGTCTGCTGCTGTGATTGTATTGAGGACGATTTCAGAAGATGAGTTTACATTCCAGTATTTTTATTCAATTACTCCAAAAGAGTTATTTTATCCATTTGCACTGCAGTCCATAGTACATTTAAAATAAAATAATGACAGTGTAGCAACTAGTCCCAGGGCTCTGAACTCCATTGAAAAAAGATGAAAAGAGTGATTTTTTTATAATCATAATAGTAATCATTTAATCTACCTGTATAACAGCCTACTGAACATGATTGATTCTATTTGAACTCCATCAAATATGTCAGTCAGTCAGTCAATAAACATTTATTAAGCATTTACTTAGTGCCAGGCACTGAATTATGCACTGAAAATACAAAGAAAGGTAAAAGAGAGACCTTTCTCTCAAGAAGCTCACAATCTGAGGGAGGATAACATGTAAATAACTGTACGTACAAGCTATATATAGGATAAATTAGAAATAATCATTAGAGGAAAGCTACTAGACCTAAGAGGAACCTGAAAGACTCCCCTTAGAATGTGGGGTTTTAGCTGGACTTGAAGAAAGATGGGGAAGTCAGGAGCTGGAAATGAGGAGGGAAAGCATGCCATGCACGGGGAACAGCCAGGGAAAACACCCAGAATGAGGGGATGAAGTGTCTTGGAACAGCAACAAGGCCAATGTCATTGGATCAAAGACTATGGAAGGAGGTGTAAATGTAAGAAGACTGGACAGGTAGTTGGTAGGTTATGAAGGGGTTCGAACACCAAACAGAGAATTTTGTATTTGATACTGAAGGTAATAGGAAACCACTGAGGTTTATTGAGTGAGGGTGTGTGTGACATGGTTAGAGCTATGCTTTAGGAAAACAACTTTACATTTGAGTGGAGGATGGACTTGAGTGGGGAGAGACTTGTAGCAAACAGATCAATCATCCTAACATTGCAATAGTCCAGATGTGAGTTGAAGAGGGCCAGGGTGATAGCGTTAGAAGAGAGAAGCTGGTGAATGTGAACGCTGTTATAAAGGTAAAATTGATAGACCTTGGCAGCAGATTGGATATGAGGGTTGAGAAATAGTGAGAGGTTGAGGATGACAACTAGGTTGTGAGCCTGGGTGACTGGGAGGATAGTGGCGCCCTTAATAGCGATAGGGATGTTTGGAAATGGGGAGGGTTTTGGAGGAAAGATAATGAAATCAGTTTTAGATATGTTGAGTTTAAGATGTTTACAAGGGCAACTAGTTTGAGATTCCTCAAATATGCAGTTGGAGACACAAGACTGGAGGTCAACAGAGAGGTTGGAGCAGGATAAGCAGATTTGAGAATTATCAGAATAAAGATGATAATCAGGGGAGCTGATGAAATCACCAAGTAAAGTAGTATAGAGGGAGAATAGGAGAGGTCTTAGGAGAGAGCTCTGTGGAACACCACTGGTTATTGGCCATGACCTAAATGAAGATCCAGGAAAGGAGTCTGAGGAGTGATCAGATGCATAGGAGGAGAACTGGGAGAGATTAGTGTCACAAAAACCTAGAGACAATAGAGTATCAAGAAGAAGAGGGAGCAGTTAGGTGACACAGTGGATAGAGTGCAAGGCTGGAGTCAGGAAGACTGATCTTCCTGAGTTCAAATCTGGCCTCAGACACCTACTAATTGTGTGACCCTGGGCAAGTCACTTAGTCCTGTTTGCCTCGGTTTCCTCATCTATAAAATGAGCTGGAGAAGCAAATGGCAAACCATTCCAGTATCTTTGCTAAGAAAATACCAATGAGGTCACAAAGAGTTGTACATGCCTGAACAACAAAAATCTCCTTTTTAAAAAATAAAAAAAAGGAAAAAAAAGAGATGGTGATTGACAGTGTCGAAGGCTGCAGAGAGGCAAAGAAGAATGAAGATTGAGAGGCCATTAGATTTTGCATTTAAGAAATTATTAGCAACTTTGGAAAGATTCATTTTGGTTGAACAATCAGCTCAGAAGCCAGGCTTAAGAAGAGAGAGAGAGGGGGAGAGAGAGAGAGAGAGAGAGAGAGAGAGAGAGAGAGAGAGAGAGAGAGAGAGAGAGAGAGA
>NW_020954590.1:56513187-56605564 GCF_900497805.2 Vombatus ursinus
AGAGAGAGAGAGAGAGAGAGAGAGAGAGAGAGAGAGAGAGAGAGAGAAAAGGAAGTGGAAGCACTTGTTATAGATGGCCTTCTCAAGAACTTTAGCAACAAAAGGCAGAAGAGATATGGGACTATATTTATTGTATATGTATGGACCAAGAGAGAGTTTTTGGAGGATGAGGGAGACCTGGGTGTGTTTGTAGACTGTAGAGAAGCAGGTAGTAGACAGGGAGAATGAAATAATAATCTTTAACATTTATATACTGTTTTAAGGTTGACAACAATATACAAATCTCATTTGATTCTCACAACAAACTTATGAGGTAGTTTTTTTTCAGGTATTTTCATCCCTGTTTTACAGATGAGGAAATTGAGTCGCAGAATAGTTAAAACTTACCCATAGTTACAAAACTTTTAAATATTGAATGGGGAGTTAAGCTTCCCTAAATTTAAGACCACAAGAACTCTTCTTTGTGTTCAGTCATTTTTCATTTGTGTCTGACTCTTCATGACCCCATTTAGGATTTTCTTGGCAAAGATACTGGAGTGGCTTGCCATGTCCTTTTCCAGTTCATTTCATAGATAAGTAAACTGAGGTAAACAGGGTGAAGTGACTTGCCCAGGGTCACATAGCTAGTAAGTGTCTGAGGCTGGATTTGAACTCAGACATAAGCACTTTGAAGGCAAGAGTTGTTTCATTTTCTTATCTCCAGTGTCTCTCACATAGGGACTAAAACTATGATTTCAATGATATGGAGAATTCCTGGATAACTAAACTTCGCAACAATTGCAAATCAGGTCATCTTCTGCAACTTATAGTGGATAGAATTGCCTTACAAACTCAGAGGTTAAGAAGCTTCCCATGGTCAAACAGCCATTATGTGTCAGAGGTCTTCTTGGCTCTGAATCTAGCTTTCTATCCACTATGCCTTGCTATCTTGCATTTAATAGGTTGCTTTTTTTTTAAACACATAGTATTTGCAAATTTATGTCACTTTGAATTTGTTTTCAGTTTGTCCCAATGACACTTTATCTGAATGCTTAGTGCAGTGCATTCTGTCAAAAAAAGTTATGGAATGAGTGCATGTATTCTTCCCACATACCTTACTGTTCAATATGAGTTTTCAAGATCATAGCCTCAACTCCCAAGAAATGAGCATCTTCTGGGTCCTTACTGTTAGAATCATATCCCATGCTGTTTGAACTATGAGTTATAAGAGATGCTGAATTCCTTCAATCGCTTTGAATGTGAGATTTGCTCTTACTACTATCGTCATTCCAAAATAAATTCTAGTGGTAAAAAGAGACTTTCTCCCTTATAGTAATTCAGGGGTGCTTGAATTGCTTCTGAGCTATTCTATCCTCTTCTCTCAGGTTGCTTCTCATCAGTCACAACAAAATTCTCCTTTGGTCTGTGATTTTCAAACCTTCTGCTTTCTCTATATAGGAGACAGCATGACCACCTGAGACTCTGAGAATAACTACATATTTCTTAGGGAATAATCGGTCAGTTAACAAGCACATATCTAGTGCCTTCTATGTGTCAGTCACTGTGATAAGTGCTGGGGGTACAAAGATAGGCAAAACACAGTTGCTCTTAAGGAGCTCAAAGACCAGCAGGGGAGACAACATGTAAATAAACAACTATGTACCAATAAGATATGTACAGGATAAATTGGAGGTTAACAACAGAAGAAAAGCACTAGTATTAAGATGGATCAGAAAAGGTGTCTAGCAGAAGGTAGGATCCTAGTACTTGCAGAAGAGCAGGGAAGCCAGGAAGTGGAGATGAAGAGGGGGAAAAAGCCCAAGCATAGAGCAACAGCATTTAAATTTTTTTAAAAAATATATTTTGTACATGTAAAATATATTTTTGTACTAAAAATGTATATTTTTACTCAAATTTTATTTCTTTAAGATAATCAGAAAAAATAAAATTTATATTGGATTTCTGTGAATACTTTTTTTTTTACTGGTGTATGTATTTTACTTAAAAATGTTTAACCTATGAAAAATCATTGTTGCTACTCTAGCAGTGTGACTGTTACAAATTCTCCTGGTTTATAAAGCTTTTTTACTTGAAAATCCAATAAAAAGCCTTGACCTCTACTCTCACTTTTTAAGTCACTCTCCATTCTCTAAAACTAATATCTGTTAAGGTTTTCAATTAAGTACTCTTCTTTTTTCATTTATTGACTGTTTTGCACACCTTCACCTTGAGAAAGACTGCAATGCTGATATTTTAATGACAATTAAAATTAATGACAATACTCATCTAAAATAAGCAAGAAAGGAAGCAAGTGTGTATTTTTAAATGTAAGACACCATTTTACGGGAAAAAAGGATTAAGTTTAGTCTGGTGAATGTTTTAGTTTACTAGACTAAACACAACAGTTTCCGGATTCTTTTTCCATTGCTTCGGAGGTCTGTTAACAAATAAATGAATGAAGAGTAGTATCAAGAAAATATTGCTTTTTTAGAGGAGAAAAATTCAGATTTGGGAACTATCAACCTTAGCACATCCATTACTAGTAAGACATTGAGAGTTACTTCCTGCACATTCATATTTTACATAAAGTTTAATTTTTCAGTATGTACAGAGCATACTAAATGCACAATAGTATTAAATGTTGCCTCTGTCTTGTGGGCTGACATTAAAAAACACTACACATGCTAAGAAAAAATGAACCTCCTGAAGCCTCATAGATATTTACAATTGGAACATCCTTTTATGAAACTATGTAATACAAATTCTCCCTAAGACTTATCCTTGTGTGCAGGTATATGCAGAATACTTAATGCCTACATCTTATATCCTTACCCATTACAATTTCATTGGCTGTAGATTATGCCACATTAAAAAAAAATGAAACACAACACAGATCTGGGAAGTAGGAGAATGAAAAATGCAGGTTGAGGATAGGTGGCAGCAGGTGTCAGGCCATGAGGAAGGTAAGTTTGCCATGTTGGTGGGCTGGAGGAGCAGATGATGTGTCTGGAGCTAGGAGAAGACAGGTCTTGATTAGTGTGAATAATGAAACCTCTAACATTGTCATATTATTCAAATTTGTACTACATATTTCCATTGGGCTGGAACCCATGACCATATTTACATAGTTATAACTTCAAATAGTACAAGTTCAAATACATGTGACCAGTTGTTGTCGTTGTTGTTGTTTTTTAAGTCATGTCTGACTCTGCATGACCCCATGGACCATTGCACATCATACTTCTATCTTCCACTGTCAAAGTCTTGTCCAAGTGTATATTGACTGTTTCCAAGACACTATCTATCCATCTCATCCTCTGCTGTTCCTTTTTCCTTCTGCCTTCAACTTTTCCCAACATTAGGGTCTTTTCCAATGAGTCCTGTCTTCTTACTATGTGGCCAAAGTATGGGACCATTTTAGGGGATTCATTATTCACATGAATTAAACCTAGCTGTATAAGACCTCTGAGGTCAAGAACTATTTGACTTCCACATTTGTAGAACCCACCTCCTAAAACATGACAGGTGCTTAGTAAACACTTGTTAATTATTGACAGATTGACTTGGTGTTACTCTTTGCTCTACAATTCCTCAGAAGACTGAAAAGAATTGGGCAGGTTTTTCAGGGTGAGGTGTTATTTATATGAACACCTCTTTCTGTGGCAAACCTTATACATTCCAACAGAAGCAAAAACAAATGTATAACTATTGTCATCTTATTGTCTTTGTCTACATTTTAAGCTACCATATCTGTTCTGAAATTTATGTCTAGGGTTCTCTATGTAGACTAATCTATACACTGTGTATACAGTGGAAACTACAGTTGCTTTGTATATTTTATTTGTTCTCTACTGAAGTCCTGCTCTGATCCCAATAATTATAGAGGTGACCCTGGGTTTTTAAAGCCCAGGCTAATAGAGTATAAGCTCTGGCAGGTACCAATAAGTTTTAAAGACCTTGAGTCTGGGCTCAGTGACAGAGTGAATGTCTGTTGTCTGGATATGTGCCTACCTAAATAAAGAGACTTATCTTCAGAAGGTTGGCTACCAGGTAATGTTTGACTCCAGCATGCCATAAAATTTATTAAGGCATAAAAGTATTATAATCTACAATGATAGAGGATGTACTCAAAAGGTTGAAGAATCAGAATATTAAACACATGGTTTCTATCTAAATCACTACTCTTTAAAGTGATCTGACAATGTATTATTTTTCTTTTCAGATTCCAAAATAATAACAAAACAAGCACTGAGGTAAAATAAGGTGTCCAATTATTCATAAGAACATTATTCTCGTTTGACCTCATATTATTAGCATTTAGGTTTTATTCTAGCCACCACACACTGAATATTGTACTATTCAAATGGCCTACTCTGTCCTTTGCAAAAATATTCTTTATTGGTTTCTTATACATGATAATTTAGCAAAGTAGTATGGTGTGAGAGAAAAAATATTGAATTTTTAGCTAGAGGATTTGCGTTTGAATACTGCTTCTCCTCTAGTCTAGCTGAGTGACTTTGGGTAAATCATATTCCCCTCTCTTAGATTCCATTTCTACATCTGGAAATTAAGAGAATTGGATAAAATGCTCTCAGAGGTCACCCATCTCCATGATACTATGATAAATTAAAAAAAAATTGTGGAAAGACTTGGATGTCAGTCAATTAGTCAATTATATTTACTAAGCAAAGACTTCTTGTAGAAGATGGGATTTTAGTTGGTACTTAATAGAAGCCAGGGAAGCCAGCAGGCAGAGATCCTCAGGAAGGAGAACATTCCAGGTATGAAGGATAGTCAGAGAAAATTCCCAGAGCCAAGAGATGGAGTGTCTTGTTTGTGGAACAGCCAGGAGGCCAATGTCACTGGATCAAAGAATATGGATGGTAAGGTATAAGAAGACTGGAGAGGTGGGATAAGGGGGCAGATATTGAAGGGTTTTGAATGCTAAACAAAAGATTTCATCTTTGATTCTGGAGGTAAGATGAAGTCACTAGAGTTTATTGAGTAGTATGTGTGTGTGTGTGTGTGTGTGTGTGTGTGTGTGTGTGTGTGTGTGTATGTGTTATGGTTGGACTTGCATTTTAGGAAAATTACTTTAGTGGCTGAAAAGAGGATGAACTGGTGTGGGGCATGACAAGTGGCACGTTTACCAACCCGAAGGCTATGGAAAGAAAATGAGTTAGTATTGATTACTTAGATTTATTTTTAGTTTGATTATGGGAGTAAACACCCTTCTTTAGGAAAAGCTAGCTCTAACGACTAAGCCAGACTAACACAGGTGCTCTCTTAAGACTGAGTTACCTATAGATTTGGTGAATAGATAGGTTGATAAAGCTTTGTCATTTAGTAGCAAATAATTTAGACTAAGATATATATATTTTGTAGGAATAAAATAATCATAGGATCACAAGACTATTTTGAAGGCTAAGTTCCTCTTTCTGGTAGAAAGGGGGTTTAACCAAAGTTAAGTTCCTCTTTCCAGTCTTGGTAGATAAACTCCACCTTTTTTTTTTGACCTAGAGGTTAAGTTGAATAATAGAATCTTCCAAGGTTGGCCTCTGAAAGATGGGGGATGACTGTTAACTTCAAACCACAAGTTACACTTTTAGTGACCTTTCTGGTTACAAAAGGTATTACCTGTAGGGCAAGAACTTCTGGAGTAGTCTCACTTTGACAGCTAGATGTTACTGTTGGGTTAAGAAAGCCTGGGAGAAGTGCACTAGTCAGATGATCTGTCTTGTCCAATTAAGTTATGTTCTAAACAAGTTTTTGTATTTTTTTATTCCTCTCTTCTGTTGTAAAAGTCAGCTCTGTAGATCACTCCTTGTCACTGACATCTGAGGAGTCAAATGACCTGGTTTGATATACAAATGCTACCTTTGAAATTAAATCATAAATGCTTGGTCTTCAGCTTCTTTTTATTTCAGAGAATTAATTTCAACAGCTATTGCAACAGTCCCAGGGGAAAAGGTGGGTATCAAGGTACTGTCAATGTCAGAGGAGAGAAGGCGGCATATTCAAGAGATGTTTCAAAGGTGAAATCTACAGGCCTTTGCAACAGATTGGATATGGTGGGGTGTGAATGATAGTGAAGAGTTAAGGATGATACCTAGGTTGTGAGCCTGGGGGAATAGGAGGAGGCTAGTGCCCTCAACACTAACAGGGACACAAATATGCATACACGTGCATATACACACAACTGAGAGATCTTCGTAAATGCAAACAGATTGTCAAATAGCAGTCCTGTCCACTTGAAGTGGTTATAATTATATAAGAAGTTAAGCATTTCATCTGCCTGTATCCATTTCTGCCCAAAGATTCTACTCATATGAATATAACCTAGAGATAATGAAACCTGTGAAAGCCTTCCCTGTTTTAGCATCTAAGTTTATTTTCAGTCTCTCAAGCACTTTGATCACTGAAACTTTGAGTACTTTCAGCTAACATAATACCACTACTGGCATGGATGCAATGCAAAGCATACATCCTGAATATAGACTCATTGGCTTCAGTTGACATTCAAAGCCCACTAAAGGAATGAGACTGTATATAATTGTAAAATGAAGAACTACACAGGAGGCTACAGGTTCTATAAAGTGAAATTGAAGTGAATTGAGAAGACCTAGTAAGTCTATGTTTAAAAACTTTCAGTGATTGTATCAGAAAAGATTTAATTGATTATCTGTTCTAGTCCTCTTTCTCTTCTTTCCTATATGGTTACGAATTGGTGAATATTGAAGAGAGGAAAAATTACTTTTAAACATTGATGAAAGAAAAGACCATTCCTTTTTTCTTTTTTTTTTTTTGAAAAATCCAAGAAAGATTGCTTCAAAGTCCTAAGATTCCATGAATGCATCACTAAAAACCCCACCCATATTTCCATGATTGCCATTTTGTTGTTATTCTATCCAGTGATTCCAATTGACTAAAAGTTAGTACTAGTTTTTGAATATATTTGATATGTAAAATAAATACTACATTCACCTTCCCCAATTCAGAAAGTTCCATTGGCTCCCCGTGGCTTAGAAGGAGTCTCAGGCTCCTTATCTTTCTAGGTTTATTCCCCTTTACAATCCTACATTCTAGCTAAAGCAGCCTGCTTTCCTTTTCTCATACACAACATTCAATTTCTCATCTCTGTGCCTTTGCAAAACCCATCTCCCTGCCTGGAATATGCTGCCTCTTCTTCTCTGCCTCTTAGAATCCCTACCTTCTCTTGTTCAAGGCTCAACTCAAGGGCCACATCCTTATGGGGGACCTTTCCTGATTCTTCCAAGATGTTCCTGCCTTCCTCCTAGAAATTACTCTGCATTTACTCTGTGTATTTTTGTATTTAAAGTTTACATGTTGTTTTCATCTAATAAAATATAAACTTCTTGAAAGCAAGTATTGGGGTTTTTTTATCTTAGTGTCTCAGCTAAGTGAAAAATCACTTAATAAATGCTTCATGAATTAATGGATAAAGAAATTATTTTTAACTAACAATTCAGCTAAATGATCACTGAACACTGAAAATTTAGTTAGTAAGTTAATTTGTAAAAAGATAATGACCATTAAGTTTAAGCTCCCTGGACCTCAGTTTCCTTATCTACAAAATGAAGAAGTTAAACCAAATCATTTCTGAGTTTGCTTCCAGCTTTAGAGCTATGATCCTATGACCCATTTAAGGGGCAAATCAATTATATGCTTGTCAAAATATGATTTACCCAGCATTTTGACATTTGGCAAAAGGTTACTCTTTCCAGCAAAGATCTTGCAAATGTATTGATAAGGAAACATTTAAATGCTATACCTTGACTTTTAAAAAATGCCTGCTCAATTCCCTGAAAGACATTGCATGGTTGTTCATCAGGCACACAATGATGCCTGATGTATGCAACTGTGAAGGAGTTCTGTCTAACAGAGAGCAATGCTGGGAAGGCACACAACTCTAGCTCATTCCTCTATGAAGAAAATAAAATGTGAACTTCTGACTTAGAAATATCGTGGCTCATATCTCATTATTTTTCTGAAATGCAGAGGCCTAAAGTGGATGTCTAAATTAATAGCAAATGAAGTACTAAAAAATGAATTTGATTGCAATTAAAGGGGATGCCAGAGTATGCAGTATTGCTACTAAAGGTGAGACACAAATGTTGATGACAGACTGCACTCTCTTTTCAGTTCAGCCTCTCAAATTGCTTCTGAACATAGGTTCCTGCGTATAAAAGCACATCAGCACAAAGCAGGAAGATTCTGAATACAGGTAATATATACATATATTTTTACTGATACTTAAATATATATTCTGGAATAATTACAGGATGCCTCAAAGGAACAGATAGAACAAAGACTGAAAAAGATCAAAGATGTGGTATTCCTATTTTATGTTCCAGTGTCACTGAATAGGGGATACTCATTAACTTGTCAGGCAGACAAACTAAATTCAAGACAACAAGTAGTATTGGGGTGCCTAAAGACAAAGATAAAACTCAAAAGTGTCAGATCTCCTCCCACAAACCCTAACAATTAAAATTCTGCACCTCTGGGATTAATAGCAAATCCAATTGTTAGACAGTATTCTGACTCAGATCAAAAGAAACAGATTTGAGGTTATGTATTTATTAACAAATTTGCTTTTAGGGAGACAGTATGGTACAATGGCCGGAATGCTGACCCTAGGGTCTAGGTCACCAGAGTTCAAATCTGCTTCTCTGTCCTGTTCACCTCCTCCCCTCCCATATACTTAATAGCTCTATGACCCTGGGCAAGTCACTTAATCTCTAAAACTTATCTACTTAGTTTAATAATAATAATAATTTGAAAATATGACACTTTAAGGTTTATAAAGTTTTTTATTAGCTCATTTGGTCCTCATAACAACCAGAGTTTTTGAATGCCTGGGATCATTCTCATTCCAATCCCATATTCTTTATTGAGTCCAACATTATTTCTAAGTAAGGAAGACTATGTGGAATTATACACGATTAGACATTTAATCTTCCTATCTATTCAAACTGTTGCCACTAACGTTTTCCTAGTCCTTCTTGTGTAATGTCTTCCCACCAGAGTTCCTGACTATTGACCCTTCTACTCAAGAGAGATCTTGAATGACTTTTTTAAAAATCACCTTGTTCCTGTTTTTTATGTTTACCAAGTCACAACAAGCTTTTCAATTGTGCTTCCATTTTTACCAAATTCAGAATGCATCAATGGACATCATATTTACTTGGCTCAGGTCTCCTTCATACTTTTATGTTGTATAAGTATTGTGCTTGCTTACTATCTGCCATTATTTCTTCATAGACTGTTTCTATGTTATTTTGTCTTTGGCTCAGGCTAATCTTTAGCATCCATCCTCACTTATTTGTTACAATTCTCATGTCACGTTAGAACCTTGTACAGGACCTATATACAAGAGGAAGTCTTCCTCTATGTAAGCTCTTTTCAGGACAATTACCATTTCATTTTTGTCATTATGTCCCTGGTACAGAGTAACAATTTAATAAGTGCTTGTTGATTGAGTAGACTAAGTAGGAGTTATCTTGTTAATTGGAGTAATTCACTTTCATAGCTTCAATCAACCACTACATGTATACGATACAAAAATCACTTTATATAAACCTAAGCTTTTCCCTCAAAGTCTAGAATTATATTTCCAATTGCTTGTTAGGCATCTCCACATAACTGACCCAGCAACGCTTCTAACTCACAATATCTGACTTAACTCAACCTCTTCCTAAACCCGCTTGCCCTTGAAAACTGCTAATTCCTCTTGATGGCACCACTAGTCTTCCAGGTAATCAGGGTCAAAATCTGAGTCATCTTTGCCTCTTCTCCTTCTCTTCTCTTCGCATCATATCTAATCAGTTCAAAAGTCCTCTCCATTCGCACTGCAACCCACACATCTCGATTTTGCCTCATCATTTCTCTCTTAGAGCACAATGATAACATCTCAGTTGGTCTTCTTCCCTCTTCAATCAATCTTTCCCACAGCTGTCACTTTCCTACTCAAAAGTCTTTAGAAGCTCCCTTTTGCCGATGGAATAAAAAATAAACTACCCAGCTTGAATTTAAAGCCTTCATCAATACGGTGTCAACCTGCCTTTACAGATATATCATATTACTTTCCATCAAGCACTTCACATTTCAGCCAAATGGAATTATGAAACGATCCTCAGTCTCTAGGCTTCATCAGTTACCTTTATGTATTTGAATGGACTGTCCAAAATGCCTATATACTATCTCTACCTGATAAAATCTTTTTTTTCTTCTTCAGCTTTTTCTAGGGTGCTATTTCCTCCCTGAAACTTTCATTGAACCCAGCTAAAAGTACTCTTTCTAGAGCACTTTGTCTGAATCCATCCTTCGCCCTATCAGACTCTACCTTGTGTAACACTTGGCTCTGATCCTGTCCAGTTCTTCCACTGCACATCCATTGCCTTCCCCCAAGTACAGTGTAAACTTCTGGGTGCCATTTTTCATCTTTGCATCCTCTGAACTTAGCACAGTGCTTGTACTTAGTAGGCCCTTAGTAAATCTCTGCTTAATTGAATTAATGGATCTCGTATTGATAATAATTGTGACAATGAAAGTGCTTGACATGCATTATCTTATTTGATTCATTTAGGAACTGAAAGTGGGGTAGTACAAGCATTAGTATCCCCATTTTACAAATGAGGAAACTGAGGTCCTCTGGGACCAGATGACATGACAGAGGTTACACCTATAGAAAATGACAGAGGTGGGACTCAGTCTTATGTCTTCTATATTAGAATCCATGGTCTTCATTTCATTATGGTATTACACACTTTTAGTTACTTATTCACCTAATTTTTCTCAGATTGCAAGCTGTGGAAGGCAAAGGGATGTGGTACCTCTCCTAGGGCTCATGATGCTAGAAAATTTTAGATAGATAATATACTTTTTAAATGAATGTGAAAGACAGAGTGTTATATACAATGGCAAGAACAAAGAATTAGGGATCCAAAGATTTGGGTTTAAGTAATTGTCTCTAGTATTTATTAGCTGCGTTACAGTGGGTAATTCACTGAATTTCTCTGAGATTCAGTTTCCTTATTTATAAAAAGGGAATAATAATATTTTTACTCCCTAGTTCACAAAGTTAATGTGATAAACATGCTTAGTAAATTAAAAAGTGCTATTTAAACATATTTTATTCCATTAAGATATATTAATTAAGATATATACACAATTTTATTCATGGTTAACAAGAAGAACTAGGCACCAATTAGACAACATGGTACAATGAAGACAGCATAGTTCAGTGGAGAGAGCATTAGATATTGAGTCAGAGAGCCTGAGTTCAAATCCTATCTCTGTGTAAACATGGGGAAGTCACTTAACCTCTCTGAGTCCCAATTTCCCCATCTGTAAAATGTTTGATAGCCACTGAAGTACCCTCCAGCTCTAGGCTAGAGGCAGTTAGGTGGCACATTGGATCTGGAGTCAGGAAGGCCTGAGTTCAGACTCTCATTAGCTGTGTGACCCTGGGCAAGTCACTTAATGGCTGTCTGCCATCTCAACTGGAAAGTGGAGATAGTACTAGCACTTACCTCTGAGGGCTGTTGTGATGATGAAATGAGATAATATTTCTTTCCTTTTTCTTTTTTTAAATTTATTTTTAGTTTTCAACATTCACTTCCACAACATTTTGAGTTCCAAATTTTCTCACCATCTCAACCCCCCCTCCACCCCAAGATGGCATGCATTCTGTATACCCCTTCCCCTAATCTGCCCTCTCTTCTATCTCACCCCCCTTCTCTTATCCCCTTCCCCTTCTTTTTTCCTGTAGGGCAGGGTAGATTTCTATATCCCATTTCCTGTATTTCTTATTTGCCAGTTGCATGTGAAAACAATTTTTAAACGTGTTTTTAAAACTTTAGGTTCTAAATTTTCTCCCTTCCTCCCTCCCCACCTACCCTCATTGAGAAGGCAAGCAACTCAATACAGATTACACATGTGCAGTCATGCAAAACACTTCCATAGTAGGCTTGTTGTGAAAAACTAAGTATACTTCCCTTAATCCTATCCCAACCCCATTTATTCTATTCTCTCTTTTGACCCTGTCCCTCCTCAGAAGCATTTGCTTCTGATTACCCCCTCCTCCAATCTGTCCTCCCCTCTATCATCCCCCTGCTCTCTTGTCTCCTTCCCCACCCCCCCATTCACCTGTAGGATAAGATAGATTACCCAATTGAGTGTGTATGTTATTCCCTCCTTAAGCCAAATCCTATGAGAATAAGATTCACTCATTCCCTCTCACCTTCCCCCATTTCCCCTTCACTGTAAAAGCCTTTTCTTATCTGTTTTATGTGAGATAATTTACCCCATTCTACCTCTCTCTTTCTCCTTCTCCCAGTATAATCCTCTCTCACCCCTTAATTGTATTCTCCAGATATTACTCCATCATCTTCAATTCACCCTGAGTCCTCTCTCTCTCTCTCTCTCTCTCTCTCTCTCTCTCTCTATATATATATATATATATGCACACACACATATATGCATACATATAATTTTTAACCTCCAACTACCCTAATACTGACAATGGTCTCATGAGTTATAGGTATCATCTTTCCATGCAGGAAGGTAAAGAGTTCAACCTTAGTAAGTCTCTTATGATTTCTCTTTCCTGTTTACCTCTTCATGTTTCACTTGGGTCTTGTATTTGAAAGTCAAATTTTCTATTCAGCTCTGGTCTTTTCATTAAGAATGCTTGAAAGTCCCCTATTTCACTGAATGACCATTTTTTTCTCCTGAAGGATTATGTTCAGTTTTGCTGGGTAGGTGATTCTTGGTTGTAATCCTGTCTCCTTTGCCCTCCAGAATATTTTATTTCATGCCCTCCAGTCCCTTACTGTAGAAGCTGCTAAATCTTGTGTCATCCTGATTGTGTTTCCACAATACTTGAATTGTTTCTTTCTGGCTACTTGCAATAGTTTCTCCTTGACCTGAGAACTCTGGAATTTGGCTACAATATTCCTAGGAGTTTTCCTTTGGGGATCTCTTTCAGGAGGTGATGGTGGATTCTTTCCATTTCTATTTTGCCCTTTGCTTCTAAAATATCAGGGCAGTTTTCCTTGATAATCTCTTGAAAGATGATGTCTAGGTTCCTTTTTTGATCATGGCTTTCAGATAGACCAATAATTTTTAAATTCTCTCTCCTGGATCTATTTTCCAGGTCAGTTGTTTTTCCAATGAGATATTTCACGATGTTTTTTCATTCTTTTGGATTTGTTTCACAGTGTCTTGATTTCTCATAAAGTCACTAGCTTCTAATTGCTCTATTCTAATTTTTAAGGAAGTATTTTCTTCAGTAAGCTTTTGGATTTCCTTTTCCATTTGACCAGTTTTGCTTTTTTAGGGCATTCTCCTCCTCATTGGCTTTTTGGACCTCTTTTGCCATTTGTGTTAGGCTATTTTTTAAGGTGTTATTTTCTTCAATATTTTTTGGATCTCCTTTAGCAAGTTGTTGACTTGTTTTTCTTGATTTTCTTGCATCACTCTCAGTTTTTCCTCTACTTCTCTTACTTGCTTCTCAAAATATTTTTTGAACTCCCTGAGACCAATTCATATTTTTCTTGGAGGCTTTGAATGTAGGGGCTTTGACTTTGTTGTCTTCTTCTGGTTGTATGTTTTGATCTTCTTTGTCAGCAAAGTAAGATGCTATGGTTTGACTCTTTTTTCGAGGTTTGGTCATGATCCCAGTCAATTACCTGACTTTTTAACTCTTTGTTAAGGTAGGGCTTTCCAATGTGGAGAATGTACTGTCCCAAGCTTTAGGGGTTTTGTGTGGCTATTTTCAGAGATACTTCTAGGGACATACACATTTTCAGTTCTTCCAAGGTGTTATGATCAAGGCAAGGTGTTTACTCCTTTCCTGGCCTGTGCTCTGGTCTGTGAGTGACCACAAGCACTCTTTTCTGTCTTGGAACTGTGAGGAGGATTTCCTCTCCACCACCACTACAAGCTCCACCACACCAGCACTCCTCCTCTCCCCAGGACCGCCACCTAGAACTGTGACCCAGATCTAAGCATGGGCAAAGAAAGATAATCCTGCACCAGCAGAGAGATCCCTGCAATCCCCCTCTGATCAGCAACTCGATTCCCCCTCAGTCTGTGGGCTGGAAGCTCTGGAAACAGCCACCGCCCCAGAGCTGAGCTCAGGGACTGGGGCTGAGACCTAGCTTCTCTCTCTCAGGGCAGACACTGACTTTTCCCACTAACCTTCTAAGTTGTCTTTCGCATTCGTGGATTGAGTGTTCTGGAAACCGCCACTGCTGCCTGTGATTCAGTCCTCTGAGGCCTGCTTCAGGTTCACTGAAGCCAGCCTTGCGTGAACGTCTATGCCAAACTGTGCTCCTCTCCCCAGCTGGCACAATATACCTTTCCAATCAACCATCCAGGCTGTCTTGGGCTGTAAATTTGTTTCCCTCTGTCTTTTTTGTGGGTTCTGCTGCTTTAGAATTTGTTTAGAGCCATTTTTATAGGTATTTGGAGGGATTTGGGGGATAGGTCAAGCAAGTCATAGCTTTTACTCAGCCATCGTGGCTCCACACCAAGATAATATTTCTAAAGTGCTTAGCACAGAGCCTGGCACAAAGAAAGCACTTAATAAATGATTGTTTCCTTCCTCCTTTTTGTTCTTCTCTCCTTTCCCCTCTCCCTTTCTCTCTTCCTTCTCTCTTCCCTTTCTCCCTTCCTTCTTTCCCTTCCTCCTTCCTTTCTTTCTTTCCCTTCCTTCTTTCACCCTCCTTCCCTTTTTTCCATTCCTTCCTTCTACCCTCTCTTCCTCCCTCCTTTTTTTCCCTTCCTTCCTTTCCTTCTTCCTTCTGATCCACCAAACTACTAGTGCTCCTCTCACTTATCTTGCATTTATTTTGTATATATCTTGTTTACACTTACATATGCACATATTGAATGTAACAGAATGTAAGCTCCATGAGGGCTGTCATTCGGTTGTTCCATAGTGTCCAACTCTTTGTGATCACATGGACTTGTCCATGGAGTTTTTTTGGCAAAGATATTGAAGTGGTTTGTCATTTCCTTCTCCAGAGTACATCTCCATTTTACATATGAGGAACTGAAGCAAATATAGGTTAAGTGCCTTACTCAGGGTCACACAGCTAGTAAATGTGTGAGGATGGATTTGAACTTAGGTCTTCCTGATTCCAAGCCCAGTGCACTATCCACTGAACCACTTGGCTGCCCCTTCCATGGAAGCAGGGACTATTTATTTGTGACATTATATTGGTTTTAATGAGTACAGTGACTGGCATGCTTGTTAATTATTGACTGATTCTAGGACAGGGTAGAGAGAAAACTATCTGGTTATAACTTACAGAGTATTACTTTAATTCTATTATTGTTTTATTACTACTTTTGTTATTCTTCTTGTTATTAATATATTTACCGAGCTACAGGAGAACACAAAGCTAATGTGCTTCAGAGAAGATTTTGTAAAAATATATTTTCATTGAAAAATTGTGGCGTAGGTAGAGAAGGGAAGTTTAGACATGGGAAGGGAAGGTTTTATGTAGGGGGACTGAAGAGGAAGTATGTTATAAGAGATAGAAAATTAGACATGGAGTCATAAAAATTTGAGTTCTAACTCTGCTGTAGATACTACATGATCCTAGGCTAGTCACTTACCCTAAGTTTCAATTTCCTCATCTGCAAAAAGAAGAAAATAATAGCAATTATAAAATACTCTGCAAACTTTAAAGCACTATAGGCATGTGAGGTATTATTATGATAATGCTAATTAAGATGTCACATGCAGAGATTTACTTCATTAGACAAGGAGAATCAGGGAAAAGAAATGAGAGAGGTGAAGCATTAAGACTAAGAGCTGTGATAATCCTTAAAGAATAGGTACAATATTTAAAATTAATCCAGTGCTTCAACTCACAGCAGAGTTGTCAGAAAACTGGCAAAGATGACAAAATATGGGAGTATTCAATGTTGGAGGGGTTGTGGGAAGACAGGTACACGGTTGACGGAGCTATGACTTGGGCCAGCCATTCTGGAAGGAAGAGATGCTCCACCCCGGAGATCTAACTACTAGGTTTATAACTCAAGGAGGTCAAAGACAAAAAGAAATGTCTCATACGTAACAAAATATTCATAATAATAGTTTTTGTAGTAACAAAGAACTGGAAACAAAGTAGATGCCTAAAGCTTGGGTGAATAGCTAAGCAGATTGTGGTTTATGAATTTAATAAAACATTACTGCTCTGTAAGAAATGATGGATACGATGAATGCAGAGAAGCGGGGGAAGACATGAGTTCATGCAAAGTGAGGTTAGCAGAACCAAGAAAACAATATACACAATGACTTTGAGGATGTAAATGGAAAGAACAATAACAATAAAAATATACTACATGTTTTATAATTCTATGACCAAATTTGACCCCAAAGAAGACATAGGAAATTATATTTCCCTCCCTTCTTTGAAGAGATGAGGGCCTATGAGTGCGGTACATTGAATGTAAAGCTTGTTGGTGAGTTGATTAGTTTTGCTGAACTGTTTCCCCTACCCCATTTCTTTTTTATTCTTTCTCATAAAGAATACTCTGTAGGTAAGAGAGGAGATATATTGGAGAAAAAGGTGATGTAAAAATGCAAGACATAAGAAACACTTTTAAAAGATAATACACTATTCCTACCTACAGGGCCACTAAGAATCCCTTGCTCCCAAATCTGGCATGCTAAGAAACCTGAAATTCTCATACCAGTCACTCCCTTGGATTAAGGAAGCACTGAAGGCCCCTGTAAAATGTGAATATGTTACTTTGAAGGAATACAACATTAATTATTATCATCTGTGAATACCTTGGGCAGCTAAGTTTTACAGTAGATAGAGTGGCAGGCATAAAGTCAGGAAGTCTCATCTTCCTGAGTTCAAACCGCAAACACTTACTGGCTGTGTGACCCTGGGCAAGTCACTTAACACTATGGTACCACCTACCTGCATAAGGGAAACTTGAAAGGTGGTTTCTCTAAGGACAAGGGAGATGAACTTCACCAAGGAATATATGGGGCCTGAAGTCAGGGATACTCATCTTTCTGAGTTCAAATCTGGATTCAAACACTTACTAGCTATGCAAGTCACTTAACCCTGTTTGCTTCAGTTTCTTCTTCTTTAAAAAAATGAGTTGGAGAAGGAAATGACAATCCACTCCAATTTCTTTGCCAAGAAAACCCCAAATGGTGTTATAAAGAGTCAGACACTACTGAAACAACTGAACAACAACAATGAACAATTTAACAAAGGTTAATTTATCATGTTTCCATAGAAAATAGCTTTGTTGGGGGTGAGAACTGGAAAAGTTCTGAGGCATTCTGGTTCTGGAACCATAGTCTTAGAATGGAGTCTCTTGGCAGGGGAATCTCAGGTAGTTAGAGGAGAGCATGAGAACATGGCAAATAGATAAGGCATATAGGACATGTACCTTGAAATTCTTTTTTTTTTTTTTTGGTTGATGATAATACATTTAGCACTTATCCATGCACATTCTCTCCTTTGAACTCTTTTGTGATCAAGGACACACAATGAATGAATGGAGAAATGCCCCCCAACATTTATTAGTACTTACTGTGTGCCAAGCACTAGAGATACAAATAGAATGATACAATTTCTGTTTTAATGGAGCTCATATTCTGATTGTGGAGAAAATAAAATCGGGGCTTTAACTGCAGGGCAGATATAAGGGCCCACTAATCCTGAGAATGCAGCTGAAGGGGGATGGCAAGGTCCAGGGGTCTGAAGGATAGAGTAGCAAGGCAGATAGTAAAGTAGGCCAGAGGGTTTAATTGAAGGTCATATGTTAAATCCCAGTGCACCATAGGTAGCAGTAGTAGGAAAGTTGGCAAGCCATGGTATCACACTGACAGAAATGATTATTAATAAGCAATGATTTGGGGAGATCCAGAGTTCCCCCTTTTTCTATAGTCCTCATTTCAAAGTTCAGTCTCTTGAAGGACATTGCTGATAATGAGATTGAATTAACTCTCCTCCATTTTGGTCAGACCCCATCCAACCTTCTACTCAGGTTTGGACCTAGTGTTCCTGATCTATATCTGGCCACTAGACCCAGGTGGCTCAGGAGGAGAGAGTGAGGCTGGTGACTTTGCACAGCCCTCCCTCACTTAAATCCAATTCTCTTGCAAGTCACTCCATCACCTTCCTGAGGTCATGGAACTTTTCGAAAATGAAAGACAGACAACAACAACAACACAAGAACAGGCTACAGATAAATTCTTTGAACAGATTGCCCAAGGCTGGGTAACTTAGAAGAAAATGACACGATCAAGGTTTGTTAGAATAGGTCCAGCCCCTCATTATAATATTCACTCTTTCGTTAATTGTTAACCAATCAGAGTTGATTGCCACCTTCGGAAACACCCCTCTTCCAAGGGCATATAAGCTGTGAGCCTGCTGCCATTATTGTCTTTGGCATTCTAAATTATGGGGGTGGTTATGGCAGCCCCACAAGGCGGGTGTTGGATAGAGCTGGAAGGCCTCAGATTCCCTCTTGCAGAGGTGATAGGGGGAAGGAAGCATTGAATTCTAGCCAGGAGGGGGAAAGGGAAAGGGAACAGACTGGAAGGTTGAGGTGTAAGGGATTTCAGGGAGGCAGCCTAGAGGATGATGGTGATAAAAAGAAAAAAAAAACACTTATAGGATGCTTTAAGGTTTGCAAAGTGCTTCCTAAATATTATCTCTTTTTTTTTTCTCATTGCAACCCTGGGAGGTAGGTGCTATTCTTATTTCCATTTCACAGATGAGGAAGTTGAGGCAGACAGAGGTTAAATGACTTGCCCCCGGTGTCCCATAGCTTAGTAAGTGTCCAAGGAATGATTTGAACTTTGGCCTCTTTGACGCCAATCCACTGCTCTTTTCACTGTACTACCTAACTGCCTATAGGATCTGGGCCAGGAGGTGGAGGGCAGGTGTGTTTATCTCTAGCACTGCCTGCTTTCTGTTCATGTATACATTAGGCCCAGTCTCTAGCCATAAAGGAAATTTTCCTTTTGTGAAGCTATCTGGCCCTGAAGGGAATCAATTTTATGATTCAAGCCTAATTAATTCCACTCTCTAATCAACTAAAGCTGATACTACTTCAGTACTTCAAGGTTACGTGATTTCTGGCACACAGAAACTCACTCCCTACATGAATAGTCTCAGGAGTTGGGGCAGTTTGCCCTCTCTGTTGGTGATATGTCACTCTGAAGAGAGCCAAGTTGGTTCTCAAATGACAGATAGTCACTGCTGGGATTTTTAGCGTGTAAGGACTTGCCGGAGCCTGTCTTTTGCTGGCACAGTCTTCAGGACCATGAGTTGTGGCATTAGATTCTTATTCTGAAAGTTGACATCATTTCCAGCTTTTACAACTTATTAGCCTGTGCTTTTGTCCATTTACCATGAAATGACTTGTACATGTTTGCTGTGTTGATCCCAGGGCTCAACAAGACTCCCCCATTGCCTTATGGACCAACATAAAATACTAAATTATGTGTCGTAGCTTTTAGTTTGTGTATTTTGTTAGAAGAGAACTCCCAGCTCAGAGAGATTCCACTTCCTAAAAGTTCACATTAATACACTAATCTCACCAATCAGTGTAGAAGCAATCCCATCCACCTTGTCTGCTGGGGCACATAATTCCTTATCCCCAACTCCATGGTGCAGTAGGACACCATTTACCTTTGCACAGTGGCTATCCTTAAGAGCTCATATAAAAGATGTCATCAGTTTTTATGTGATTGGTTGCTGTATCACTCTGCTTGATTGATTTATTTATATTTTAAGGCTTGATGCAATATCCTGCCCTAATATATCATTTATATTTAATATTTGATTCAATATTGTATCACTGTATGGTCTTTTCTAAAAAAAAGTTGGGAGTCAGGCCTCATAGGGTAGTATATTTTTCCTCCTATTTTTTTTTCCTCCTATAGAAAAACAAAAATTGACATCTCATTTTGAGTCAGGATGATTTTTCTTAGGAAAAGCTCACCATAAAGTCAAAGATGGCCTTTATTACAACTCACTGAAACTTTATCATCCCTTTATAGTAGAGATGATAATTTAATTATTAAACTGAGTATTTGTATAATCACATTATTCCATTCCCCAAACATAACAGATAATAGAGTTTCTTTTATCTATTACATGGACTTCTATAACAAGTAAAATAGTTTGTTTTTAATATATTTAAATTTAAAATCTAATAATTAAGTATTGCTAAAAATAATAAAATAACCTCTTTCATTTTTCATATGGGCAGATATCAATAATGAGTCATGAATAAGACCTACATTCACCTAGACATGCTTTTCCTATGTCTTATTTAATGAATTCTATCATAAAACCACTGAAAGGGCACTTTTCTTTGAGCAATCTTTCATTAAAAAATTTTAATTGGAAAAAAATGTCAATAGCTTAGAGACATAACTAGGGCAGGGCCAAGGGCTTTGCCCAAGGGCAGGTAATTTGCCCTATGACAGGAGATTTAAAGAGTAGCTGAAAACAATTAAAATCCTCTAAGAAAGATCACAGGAGCAGCTAGGTGGCTCAGTGAATAGAACTTAGGGCCAGAAGTCAGGAGAACCTGAGTTCAAATCCAGCCTCAGACATTTACTAGCTTCGTGAGCCCGGGCAAGTCACTTAATCCTGTTTGCCTCAGTTTCCTCGTATGTAAAGTGAGCTGAAGATGGAAATGGCAAACCACTCTGGTATCTCTGCCAAGAAAAGCCCAAATGGGGGTCATAGAGTGTCAGACACAATTGAAAATGACTGAACAACAACAGAGAAAGATAGTGTTTCTTTATTTTTAAGCCTGTTGGCATGCTGGGGGATGGGGCGGGAAGGGGAAGGAAGGGGTGGCATGGCTGTGATTAGGCATCCTGCTTGGGAAGAAAAAAAAAATGTCTCACAGATATTCCCTGACCCCATCTCTCTTTAAAACCTTCTTTTATTACCTTACCCCAAAGTATCTTTCTGTTTGCTGTGAGGTACCACTTCTAGGTTTGGAGTCAGAAAGAACTGAGTTTGAATCCTGCCTTAAACACTTACTAGCTGTGTGCCCTGCACAAGACACAACTTCTCTGTGCCTCAGTTTCCTCATCTGCAAAGTAAGAGAGCTAAACTTGATGGACTTTGAATATTCTTGCCAGTTTGAAATCTATTATGATCCTTTATCATCCAGCAGTTAGACTTCTTGAGTACCAAGTGTAAAGAAAGAAGCAACGTTAGCACCTAGTTATTGAGAACACTGTATTTAAATATGAAACTGGCAAATCGCCGGGTTCCTGGGGCAGGAGAGTCTCCCTAGCATCTGCCTCCTGGTGTCCTAAGGTGTCTGTCTCCTGCTGGGTAAGCCTTTCCTCTTAGTCTCTGCAGGGGAGGGCAGGTTTGCACAGCTCGCCCCAGTGCAAACATTCCTACTTATGTCTGTGACTCAATGCTCAACTTCTGGCCACATACTTCAAAATGTTTCCATTTATTTGAGGTAAAATAAATAAATGCAGTCCCTAAAGAACCCTTAAAACTATTTTTGAATGACAGGAATTATAAGGTTTCTCTTATATTAGCTCTCTTGCTTGAAAGGTACTTTTACCTTTTGATTGCACAAGAGATATATTTTTTTAACAAAATGAAAGTATCTGTGTGAGTGTGTGTGTATGTGTGTGAAATAAGCAGTCAAACTAAATACATTCCAAACAGATTCACAAGTCCTCTGACTTCAAAGGAATCTGGGAGATATTCTGATCCAACTCTCTCATTTTATGAATAATAAAAAGTGAGGTCCAGGGGAATCAAATTATTTATATAAGGTCACTGTGTAATAAATGGTAAAATTGGGCCCTGAAATCATGTTTTATGGCTTTAATCTATTGCACCGCCTTACTTTGTACATTCCTTGTTGTTGTTCACTCGTGTCCGACTCTCTGTGACCCAATTTGGGATTTTCTTGGCAAAGATACTGGAGTGGTTTGCTGTTTCCTTCTCTAGCTCATTTTACAGAGGAGGAAATTGAGGCAAACAGGATTAAGTGACTTGCTTAGGGTCATATTGGATCAGCTAGTAAGTATCTGAGATCAGATTTGAACTCAGGAAGATGAGTATTCCTGATCTCAGGCCCCATACTTTCCTTAGTGAAGTTCATCTCTCTTGACACCTTTCAAGTTTCCCTTATGCAGGTAGGTGATGTTGTAGCACATGAGTGCTGGGTCTGGAGTCAGGAAGACCTCAGTTCAAATGTGGCTTCAGATACTCACTAGCTGTGTGACCCTGGGAAAGTCACTTAACTGTTGTCTACCTCAGTTTCCTCACCTGTAAAATGTGGATAATAATAGCACCTACCTCCCAGGGTTGTTGTGAGGATCAAATGATCATAAAGTGTTTAGCAAGTACAGTGCCTGGCGTGTAGTAGGCCACTATATAAAATTTAGCTATTATTATGCAAAAATTCCTATTCCATTTGCCAGAGTGAAAAATACAATATGCTAAAATACAGGAAAGCATGATAAAGCAGTATAAGGGCAATGTTTTTGTATCTACTCTGTGACTATGTGATCCAATATAACAACTTTTCTGCATTAGTTATTTATAGTTTTGGATTTGTTTAGCTTTGCATAAACACACCATTTTAAATACACTTATACAGTAAAATCTAATGTAGTTCCAAAATAATGTAGCACAGCTGTGCTGTTATTCCTGCTCCATCATAAACCTGACTAGCTGGAAAATGAAGTTTGCTTAAAAATAAACACCTCTAGTCTTCTTTTAACTAAGCTATATGGAAGTTTTCAATTTTGTGGATGGAAAATGAATCTAAGACACTCTCTTTTACTCAGAAAATGTTACTATTTTGAAACTATAAACCCAGAAAAAGAACAGCTTATGTTTTTTGATAGGATCCATTAACATACTCTAACTTGGAGAAGTGGCTCTTGGTGAGCAGCTTAGAAAAGCAGACATGTAGGAGATGAGCAGCCCAGGAGGCAGAAGCAGGAAAACTTGCAGCTTGGAATATTGGGAAGGATAGAATCTTGATCCTCCTTAGACCTATCTGAGGCATTTGAGCGCAAGGTGTAAGAAAGACACACAGTTGTTTCGGCAATAGAGTTCTTTGGTTGGTTTACTACTTTTAAAACTTAATTCTTTCTAGAATACTAGGTGGCACGGTGGATCAAGTGCCAGGCCTGGAGTCAGGAACACTTGAATTCAAATATGGCCCCAGACACTTACTAGCTGTGTGACCTTGGGCAAGTCAATTAACCTTGTTTGCCTCAGTTTCCTCATCTGTAAAATTACCTGGAGAAGGAAAGAGCAAACCACTCCAGTATCTTTGCCAAAAATTCTCCCCCTCTCTCCCCTCCCCCTGTAGGAAGTCGAGAAGAGTCAGATGTGACTGGAATTGCCTGAATAACAATAACAAAAAAGAACACAACTTGCTGTAGCATTTTCTAAAATATGAAAGACCAACAAAGGAAAATCTCTTCTAGAATAATCTTTCACTTAAATTTGGTTTGTATGTGGAACTCAGTGAATGTTACAGAATTTTAAAACTTGATGGGATCAGGGAAACCTTTTAATTCAACTCTTTCATTTTACAGATGAGGAAACTGAGGCCCAGAGAAGTTAAATACTTTTCCCAGGTCTTGTGATTCTAGATCCTGTGTGATCATAATGCTATGGGTGGAGAATGGTAATATTTCAAGGCACAGACTACCTTCCCAGTTTTGTTTTGTTTTTAAAGGATTATCTTTTGTTTGTGAGGCAGCCTCGCACAGTGTATAAGAAGACCTCCTTGTAGTAAGGAAAACCTGTCTTGGATACATACTCATTGTATGACCATGGAGAAGACATAAAGCTTATTGGTAATTTTCAGGCAACTCTTTAAGTCTATAATAGGAATTCTTTATCTGCATCAGCAGAGGCCTTTTCCATGCTGTGAATTCCTTATTTGAATGAAATAGAAGGTCCAGGCTTCCCTAACCCCTCAATAAATTGGTTGTACAGTATATAAAGGCCATTGGACAGTAGGTTGGTCTGCATAAATATTAATGATAGGATGGACTTCCATTTATTATACATTCATTTGGAGGACTGCCCTCCATATAGAATATCTTATTAAGGAATGTATGTGCTGTTTACATGTGCGCACATACACACAAACATAGAGTAGGCAAATTTTCATCAATATCTAGCTAATTATTTTCTGCCTGAATACTCCTTCCTGAACCACTGCAGTATTGGGTGATCCAAATAAGAGTTGTAAAATAGACTTGATTATTGACATACTGAAGGGTAAAAAAAGTCAAAGCCAATATTAGTGGCATTCTTGGAAAAGTGAATGACACAGAGTTGAGCTCCTCAGAATAGTGTTCCAACATTTGATAATTTAAAAAAAAATCAATTTCACTTCATAACTCAAGAATAAGTGATGTTGCCCCATCCACACATAATTTTTTCAAAATATCTCAAAGGCTAAAACCAGGCATCCTCAATATGGCAATTCCAGCAATGATCTTGTATCATCAATAAAATATATTCAACTTCATTTAACACTGTCCTGACCATTTCCTTTTCTTGTCCAGTCTTGCTGAAATTCTCATTCAATATCTTACAGAACTTGAAATTGGTTCAAGAAGATGCTTGGGATTTGAGATTCTATGTTTAATAAGTGATGTCAAACCATTATTTACTTTATCTACCCCTTGAATTAATCCTCTCCTGAATATTAATATGAACTCTTCTCTGAAATCTATGCCAGATTGAATATGATGGCTTTACATACATCATCATATTCAACAGGTTCTTTCTTCTGAGGAGCTAAAAAGAGGCAAACATGTTAAATTACTTATCCAAAGTAATTGTAAAATGGTCACATTCCCATTATGCTAATTTTTCTTAGTTAAAGAAACTGAATCAGATAGAGATCTGAGAATCTACAGAGGGATGATAACAAGAATAATTGGGTTTCCTGATAATTTCAATTCTAAAGACCTGTGAGTATGATGACCTTTACCAAAAATTAATGTAGGCAGCACATTATAGTGAAAAGGATGTTTGGCTTGGAGTTAGGGGACTTGGGCTTAGTACTGATCTTGCCACCCACTCCTTAGGAAAAAAATATTAGGGATCATCTAAGAGGGATTTGAGATCATAACAGATAATGTGTGTAAAGTGCTTTTTGAATTGTAGAATGTGCTTTAAGTAGTGAATATACAGTCTCATCATCATCATTATATCCGATCTTCTAATTCTTAGCAAAGTATTCAATGAATATCAATGCCTCCCATATGTCAGGCATTGTGCTAGGTATTGTTGGTGTTCAGTTGTTTTAAACTTTTCCAACCCTTCATGACCCCATGTGGGGTTTTCTTGTCACAGATGCTGGGGTGGTTTGCCATTTCCTTCTCTGGCTCATTTTACAGATGAGGAAACTGAGGCAAATGGGATTAAGTGACTTGCCCAGGGTTACACAGCTAGTAAGTATCTGAGGTCAGATTTGAATTCAAGAAAATGAGTCTTCTTAACTGTAGGCCTGACATTCTATTTACTGTGCCACCTAGTTGCCTCTGTGCTAGGTATACAAAAATATAATACAGACCTTGTTCTCAAGGAACTTGGATTTTAAATGAGGTGAGGAGGACAAATATATAACTACTTAATAATGAAGAATAAGATAAATTCAAAGGAGCAATACAAAGCATTGAGAAATTTGAGGAGGTAGACATGATTTAATTAGGTGATTCAGGAAAGGCTTTATGGAAGAGATGACATCTGAGATAATGCATGAAGGGAAAAATATCCACAGATGGAAGGGAGCTGGAAGAGTCCATTACAGTCATGGAGTTACCAAAGAAGGTGGGAAACAGCTGCATGGGAACAGAGGGTAGAGACTAGAACCAGTTTGGCTGGAATGTAGTACATATGAAGAGGAGTGGTATGAGACAAGGCTGTACAGAAAGACTGGAGGCTATCGAAATATTTTGTTTCTTCCTTGGTGATGTCATCAGTTGCCATGGATTCAGTTGCCATCTCTGGTAGACGAATAGCAAATCTATATTTTTGCAGCCCTTTATCTCTCTTCTAAGCTCTGCATAGACAATTGCTTCCTGGATATTTCCACTCACGCTTCCTGTTGCTCCATTTCACGTGTTCTACATTTAGTCAAATTAATTGGAAAACTAGTGCCCCAAAGAGCTAGTGAGAGAGAGGTCAAAAAGGTAGAAAAATCATAAGCATACTGTATTATATTGTATACAGTATTGCCATAGCTGGCAGCTAGGGGGTGCAGTGGGTAGAGTGCTGGGCCTGAAGTCAGGAAGACTCATCTTCCTGAGTTCTAATCTGGCCTCAGACACTTATTAGCTTTGTGACCCTGGGCAAGTCACTTAACCCTGTTTGCCTCAGTTTCTTTATCTGTAAAATGGGCTGGAGAAGAAAATGGCAAACCATTCCAGTATTTTTTTTTCCAAGAAAACTCCAAATGAAGTCACAAAGAGTCAGACATGACTGAAATGACTGAACAAAACAAAAATTGTAGATGCCAAGAGAAGATAGGACATCAAGAATGAGGGGCTGGCCCATGCGTGTTCATTGTTAAATGTCACAGCAAGATCAAGGAGGATAAGAGCATAAACTAAAGGTCATCGGATTTGGTGATAAAGAGGTCATTTGCGACCTTCAAGAGAGTTGTTTCAGAAGAAAGGTTGGGACAAAAGCCATGTTGGAAGGGCGGTTACTTATGTGCTACAGACTCACTTTCCTCATCTGTAAAATGGGAAAAATACTTATAATATCTTCCTCAAAGGGTCGTGATATTCAAATGAGATCATGTATGTAAAGAGCTTTACAAACTTTGAAGCATTATACGATTGTCAGAGGTAGAGTAGCCAAACAGATAGAGGGCTGGTCTTAAAGCTACAGAGTTCTGCCTGTACCACATCTAGGATGTGTGACCCTGGGCAAGTCACTTAGGCTCCCTATGCCCTAGGCAATTCTTTATGATTGTAAATATCAGAGATGGTGCTGATCTGCATTGGTAGAGAGAGTTTACTCAACCAGTAGTTCCCTATATCAATGAAACTACAGGTCCTATAACTACACATACGTTTCATATTATTTTAACAGAAAGTGTGCTGGAGTTGGTGTCAGTGGACTAGCATTTGAATCCCAGCTTTGCTATTTACCAGCTTGCTGGACTTCAGCTACCTCAGTTATAAATTGAGGACATTTAATTATATGATGGCAGCTAGGTGGCACAGTGGATAGAGTGCCAGGTCTGGGGTCAGGAAGATTTGTCTTCTTGAGTTCAAATCTGGCCTCGGACACTTACTAGCTATGTAACCCTGGGCAAGTCACTTAATACTATTTGCCTCAGTTTCTTCATTTTAAAATGAGTTGGAGAAGAAAACAGCAAATCAGTCTAGTATTTCTGTCAAGAATACCCAAAATGGCATCATGAAGAGTTGGACATGACCGAAACAATTGAATAACGACAAAGTATATGATCCCTAAGGTCCCTTTTAAGACACTATGATTCTATAACTGAAGGTTTTCCGAAATCCTTACTAGATTACAAACCACTATGGATTTTTGTTTTGCATTGTTATTCTTTCAAGACATTCAACAAACATTGCCTGAAGGTTAAATTATAAATAGATATAATTAAAGGAGGGGAAAGAATAAAGGTAGTAGATAAATTTGGAACCAATTAGGTAAAATATTACCTGAAGTTGTTATTCACCCTCTTTTCTTCTCCATTCTGTCTGAAATAAGAAGTGGCAGTTCAGTTGCAGTATGGGGCTATGAGACTGTAATACACTGCAGCTAAGGTGAGTGTATGGGACACAGCAATTTCTAAATTCAGTCTCTACCAAGGCAAAACCCGACAGGCTGCTGGAAATACTTGGACACAATTGGCAGTATTGAAAAAAATGCTCTCAACTCCACTTTTGGAAGTCACAATCAATAAAGATACAATGGAGAAGTTAGCCAGCTTTCACGGTCTTGTTTTATTGGGATTTATTTATTGTGATGTTATAAAGTTCTAAGTCATATGACAACTAAAAAAAATAACACTTGCACGTACAGGGCCATAAGAAACTCATGACAGGTAGAGGCAAACCAACTAATGGTAGTTGTTGGTGTGGACTATAGATGCAGTAACATTAATGGAACAGGTTTAAACCCCACTAGTTGTATGCATGGGACATTCAACTAAATGATATGAATTCTAACCAACCCATAATTTGGCTTTTGCATTTCTATCAATATTGTCTATCAACATATGAGCCCCAAACCCAGAGTTTTGCAGCAGATATATACTCCAAATGGAAATTTATGTAGGCATTTCGACTAACCACCTTCCAGACCTTTCAACATCCTGAACATTAAGATATTATGGAATAGTAGAAAGACTGCTAGATTTGGAGTCAATTTGGAGTCAAGGGATCCAGATGAGAATCCTGATTCTGACATTTAGTACCTCTGTAAAGTTGAGTAAGCCACTAAATTGCTCTAAGACACACTTTTCTCATCTGTAAATTCAGGGAGTTGGACTAATGATCTTCAAGGATTTTTTTTTCTATTTCTAAAATCTATAATTTCATGAGAGTGAAATTTATACAATCATCCAGTCATCGCATTTACAACATGAATAGAATTCACTTAAGTGGCACTGTGATTAATAGCAAATCCTATTCATTTAGGTGATTTCCAGGGGACATAGTTAATGCAATTTATTCTAATGACTCAAACAGATAAATGGCATGGCTAGGCCATTTAAATACTACATCTATTAATATCAGGGATCAGGTGTCTTCTAAATTAAATTATGCTTCTTTCTGGGCAATGTTTTCCAAACTACATGCTTTACTCTCATGACTGCTCTAGGAATCAAACATGTCAATTTATCATTTTAAAATGTCATTGATATCTTTCATTTTTATATTATTTATATTTTTACCTGTGAATGTCCTTCCCTTCCTAAAGACCTATTACAATAAGGAACATTTTTAAAAAGTGGGAAAAAAATCAGAAAAAAGCCATGAACATATTAAAAAAAATCTCATGGTATGTGTAATGGCAAAGCAGTGAGGAGGGAGAAAATAAGCATTTATATAACACCTACTATGTGCCAGGCAATGTGTTAAGTGCTTTTTATTTATCCTCACATAAATCCTGAGAGGTAGGTGTTATAATTATTTCCATTTTACAGGTGAGGAAACTGAGGCCAACAGAGGTTTAGTGACTTGCCTAAGGATCATACAGCCAGTAAGTGTCTGAGGCTGGTTTGAGTTCAGATCTTCCTGAATCTGTGCCTGGCAATCTCCTAAAAGAATCACCAGCCTTGGGTGAAATAGAAAGGTTTCTTCTCATAACTTAAGGGCCAAGCTTGGTCTTTATAATTTCATAACACTCAGTTTTGGTCATTTTGAGATTGTTGCTCTTTGTGTTTACATTTTTGTTGTCCTTGCACATACTGTTCTCCTGGCTCTGGTTACTTCACTTTGCAATAACTAGCATGCCTTTAGAAGTTTTATATTAATCGCATTTATTATATTAAATATATATATATATATTTCTTAGTAACCGTTTATACACTTATATACTACATTTTGTTAAGTTATTTCCCAATTGATGAGCACCTACTTTGTTCCCATTTCTTTGATACTACAAAAATGTTGCTATAAATATTGAGGTATGTTCAGACGGATATAGTCTAGGCAGAAACCTAGAGGTATGCCTAGCAGTAAAATCTCTGGATCAAAGGGCATGGACATTTTATTTGCATATTTCCAAATTGTAGAATAGTTCCAACTCACAGCTCCACCATCAATGTTCAATTAAGTTTTGTAACAGGTTTGACAAGTACCCGAGTCTTAAATTTCAAAATGAATAAGAACAGTCATGTGCAGTAGTACAGGCCTGTAATCACTGAGTCTGGGGAGTCTGAGGCTGGTGGGTCTCTTGAGCTTGGAAGTTCTGAGCTGCAGTAGGGCCTAAAGCTATTTGGAGCCTATATTACTTCTGGCGTTGATATGAGAAACCCATGGGTGGTGGTGGGGAGAAGGCCAATTTGGAAAGCAGTGATATATCTTAGGTCAGAAACAGAACAGGTCAAAGCTTTCCTGCTGATTGGTAGAGAGATTTGGCCCATGAGTAACTACTGCTCCTCTTTTTTGGTCTTGTGGACAGTTTATTTGGCAAAGTTTAAGTTCTGGCTATTTCTGGTTCATTTTCCCCCCAACAGACTGAACAGAAAAAACTTCTATATGTTCATCATTGTTTCAATTTGAGAAAAACAAACAAACAAACAAAAACCAAAACAACATGCTGAATCCTGGAAATGCCCTGATGTGGGTCACGGAGTCAGCTCTGCGTCATTTAGGCACTATTATTTCCCTGAAAAAGTGGCTTGCTGAGAAATCACAAGGAAATGAATTGTCTCATTCACCATCGTTTTCTCTGGTCTTATACTTTGGAATGCCAATTCCCTTCAGTCCAACTTTTTCATACAAATCCCTGTAGGGTGTGATCTCGGAATTCATCAAAAAGTCATAAACCAAAGTTTATAACTGGGGAAAGAGATAGGGAGAGATATGAAGACTTGGTCTCAAAAAACCTTATATGCGTACATATAATATAAAATATATGTATGGAATATTTGAGACCATAAAATGTGTAACATATTGCACATATGTTTAAAGTCTCAAAATTTGTATAAAAATAACTTGTACAAATGTATATACATTACATATTTTACAGACTCAAAGTTGTATGTATATATATATATATATCCATCTTTATATATCTACATGTGATATATTTCTGTCTGTCTGTCTGTCTGTCTGTCTCTAGCTATCTATTGCAGGTAGGTACTAGGTCTGAAGTCACTAAGACATGAGTTCAAATCTGACCTTAGAAACTTGCTAGCTGTGTGACCTCAGGCAAGTCACTTCAGCTCTGTTGTCCTTAGTTTCCTCAACTGTAAAAATGGCGATAATAATAGCACCTGCCTCCCAGGGTTGTTGTGAGGATATAATAAGATAAGAGTTGTAAAGTGCTTAACACAGTGCTTGGCACATAACAGAGGCTATATAAATGCTAGCTATTAATATATATATGCATATAACATATATGTGTATATATATGTATTATATATTATGTGTGTCCATGTATATGTGTGTGTGTGGGTACATCCTAATTACTATTGCTATATAACAACAAACATTCTAGAATGTTAACTCACTTGTATGTGCATATATCACAAACTGCCAACTTTGAAATGGAGGTTGTATAAGTCTGGGGTTGAGACATCTGCATATTTATTCTGAAAGTCACTGGCTGATTTGCCAATCTTTTTGCTAACAAGATATAGCCATTTAATTATTATTATTTTTTAAAAAAGCATTTATTGAGTGTTTACTATGGGCCAGATACACACTGAGGATACAAATACAAGGAAATGGTCCCTGCCTTCAAGGAGCTTATATTCTTTAAAAAAAATTTTTTTTTAAATTTTTAGTTTTCAACATTTACTTCCACAAGATTTTGAGTTCCAAATTTTCACCCCATCTCACCCCTCCCCCCACCCCAAGATGGCATGCATTCTGTATACCCCTTCCCCTAGTCTGCTTTCCCTGCTATCTCTCTCCCCCCTTTCCCTTCTGTATTCCCATAGGGCAGGATAGATTTCTGTACCCCATTTCCTGTATTTCTTATTTCCCAGTTGCATGTGAAAACATTTTTTTTCAACATGTGTTTTTAAAACTTTGGGTTCCAAATTTTCTCCCTTCCTCCCTCCCCACCCACCCTCATTGAAAAGGCAAGCAACTCAATATAGGCTATACACGTGCAGTTATGCAAAACACTTGCATAGTAGACATGCTGTGCAAAACTAACTCTATTTCCCTTAATCTTATCCCGCTCCGCCCACTTATTCTATTCTTTCTTTTGACCCTGTCCTTCCTCAGAAGGATTTGCTTCTGATTACCCCCTTTCCCAATCTGCCCTCCTCTTTATCATCCCCCTACTCTCTTGTCCCCTTTCCCTCCTATTTTCCTGTAGGGTAAGACAGATTTCCATACCCAATTGAGTGTGTATGTTCTACCCTCCTTAAGTCAAATCCTATGATAATAAGATTCACTCATTCCCTCTCACCTTCCCCCATTTCCCCTCCACTGTAAGACCCTTTTCTTTTCTGTTTTTTTGTGAGATAATTTACCCCATTCTACCTTTCTCTTTCTCCTTCTCCTAGTATAATCCTCTCTCACCCCTTAATTTTATTCTCCAGATATGACTACTTCATCTTCAACTCACCCTGTGCCCTCTATCTATCTATCTATCTATCTATCTATCTATCTATCTATACATATAATTTTTTCCCTCCAACTACCCTAATACTGACAAAGGTCTCATGAGTTACAAATATCATCTTTCCATGTAGGAATGTAAACAGTTCAACCGTAATAAGTCTCTTATGATTTCTCTTTCCTGTTTACCTCTTCATGTTCCACTTGAGTCTTGTATTGGAAAGTCAAATTTTCTATTCAACTCTGGTCTTTTCATCAAGAATGCTTGAGAGTCCTCTATTTCACTGAATGACCATTTTTTCCCCTGAAGAATTATACTCAGTTTTGCTGGGTAGGTGATTCTTGGTTGTAATCCTACCTCCTTTGCTCTCCAGAATATTATATTCCATGCTCTGCGGTTCCTTAATGTAGAAGCTGCTAAATCTTGTGTTATCCTGATTGTGTTTCCACAGTACTTGAATTATTTCTTTCTAGCTGCTTGTAATATTTTCTCCTTGACCTGAGAACTCTGGAATTTGGCTACAATATTCCTAGGAGTTTTCCTTTGGGGATCTCTTTCAGGAGGTGATTGGTGGATTCTTTCAATTTCTATTTTGCCCTCTGGTTCTAAAATATCAGGGCAGTTTTCCTTGATAATTTCTTGAAAGATGATATCTAGACTCTTTTTTTTGATCATGGCTTTCAGGTAGTCAATAATTTTTAAATTCTCTCTCCTGGATCTATTTTCCAGGTCAGTTGTTTTTCCAGTGAGATATTTCACATTGTTTTCTAATTTTTCATTCTTTTGGATTTGTTTTACAGTGTCTTCATTTCTCATAAAGTCACTAGTTTCCAATTGCTCTATTCTAATTTTTAAGGAAGTATTTTCTTCAGTAAGCTTTTGGACTTCCTTTTTCATTTGGTCAATTTTGCTTTTTAGGGCATTCTCCTCATTGGTTTTTTGGACCTCTTTAGTCATTTGGGTTAGGCTATTTTTTAAGGTGCTATTTTCTTCAGTATTTTTGGGGGGTCTCCTTTAGCAAGCTGTTAACTTGCTTTTCATGATTTTCTTGCATCACTCTCATTTCTCTTCCCAGTTTATCCTCTATTTCTCTTACTTGCTTCTCAAAATCCCTTTTGAGCTCTTCCAAGGCCTGGGACTGATTCATATTTTTCTTGGAAGTTTTGGATGTAGGAGCTTTGACTTTGTTTTCTTCTTCTGGTTATATGTTTTGATGTTCTTTGTCACCAAAGTAAGACAATATAGTCTGACTCTTTTTGTGCTGCTTGCTCATGATCCCAACCAATTACTTGAGTTTTAAACTCTTTGTTAAGGTAAGAGTGTGTTTCCAATGTGGAGAATGCACTGTCCTAAGCTTTGGGGGTTTGTACAGCTGTTTTCAGAGGTACTTCTAGGGACTTGGAAAGTGTCAGTTCTTTCAAGGTGCTATGATAAGGGGCGAGGTGTTTCCTCTCCACAGCCATAAGCTTCACCACACTAGCATTTCTCCTCACCTCAGAACCGCCCCTTAGAACTGTGACCCAGATCCAAGCACAGGCAAAGCAAGAGATTCCTGCCTCAGCACTGGAAAAGAGATCCTTGCAATCCTCCTCTGATTAGCCACTTGATTCCCCCTCAGTCTGTGGGCCGGAAGCTCAGGAGGCAGCTGCGGCCTGCACTCAGGACTTGTGGCTGAGACCTAGCTTCTTCTGTCACCGCAGTAACAGACTTTTCCCACTGATCTTCCATGTTGTTTTTGGCATTCCTGGGTTGAGAAGTATGGAAACCACCATAGCTGCCCGCGATTCAGTCCTCTGAGGCCTGCTCCAGGGTTGTTGCAGCCTGGACGCCTACATCGAACTGCTCTCCTCTCCCTGCTGGGCACTATATACCTTTCTGATCAACCATCCAGGCTGTCTTGGGCTGGAAATTTGTTTTACTCTGTTTTTTTTTGTGGGTTCTGCTGCTTTGGAATTTGTTTAGAGCCATTTTTTATAGGTATTTGGAGGGGTTTGGGAGAGAGCTCTAGCAAGTCACTGCTTTCCCTCTGCCATCTTGGCTCCACCCCTCCATTTAATTATTTTTAGAGTAGAGTAGGTATTTCTTTTCTTTTTTAAATAAATTATTTCTTTATCCTTTTTAAAAAATTGACATTGAAAATCCTCCCTCTATACCTCTCCAACACGTCCCATTTCCTTCCATAACCCCCAGAAAAATCTTGCCTGTAACAAAGAAATACACATAAGCAAAACAAATCAGTAATTGGTCCTTTCTGAGAATTCCATTTCATAGTGTACCACCCCTCTGTCAAGGTAATGGAGGCATGCCTTTCCATCAGTCCTCTGAAGTCACAAGTTATCATGACATTGATCATATATCTGATGTTTTTCAATGTTGTTTTCTTTTATATTTTCATGGTTACATGTACTTTTTTCTCATAGTTCTAATTACTTGGGTCAGTATCAGCTTATATTAGTCTTTCTAATTTTAAATTTTCACATTGTTCTTTCCTATTTCAACACCTTCATATACCCAAAATTTTTCAGCTATTCCCTAATCAGTGGGCTCTCAAAAGTGCTTCTAGTTGTTACCACAATAAGTGCTTCTATAAATGTGTATTATACATGTATATACCAACATATATGTGCATACATGTGTGAGCTTTCTTTCAGTTTTTGACTTTCCTGAGGTATATGCCATATTATTTCTGGGTTATGTATAGGTCACTGTTCAGCCTGCTATTCAGCCTATTCCTCTACTTAATATTATCTTCCCAATCTTTTCAGTAGAGGTTCTTAACTTGGGGTCTGGGAACTTATCTTTAATGTTTTGATATTTCAATATAGTTTATTTCCTTTGAATAACATGTGTTTTATTTTATGCATTTGAACATAATTTTGAGGCATCCATAGGCTCTATTCAATTCCCAGTTGAATCCCAGTGCTTAATAAATGTTTATTAATTGATTTATTGAAAGGGTTCCATGATACCAAATATATTAAGAAAGCCTTCTCTAGGGCGATCCAAGGGCATGTTTAGATATTTTCTCTTTAGTAAAATTGTTATTTTTTCAAATTAATTAAACAGTTGATTCAAACCCCAAACCCAGTTCATTAAATATTATTTGTTAAACTGGAGAGCCTTCCTTTCTCAATATTACTCATATATATGTATACATAACATTAATATTAAAGTTACTGCACATAGCTTATTAACAAATGTAATCAATAATAAATCAAAGATATAGATAATGATATTATGACACCTCAATCACTAGACAATTAAATGAAACACTGGACAAAACTCTGGGCTTGGAGTCAGGAAGATCTGAGTTCAAATCTGACCTCAGATACTTATCTGTGTGACCCTGGAGAAGTCACTTAAACTCTGTTGGCCTCAATTTCCTCAGCTGTTAACATGGAGATAATAATTGTATCTGCTTTCTAGAGTTAAGGATCAAATGAAATAATATTTGTTAAGCTCTTAGCATAGTATCTGGCACATAATAATTGCTTAAAACTCCTTATTTCTTTATTTCTTTTACTATAATCGCTGATGACTTCTTGCTTGTGAAAACTTAATTCCACATCATTCAATTTTTCTGAAGATATCAAGTAAAATGTCTTCTCAAAAAATCCTTTTTATGATAAAAATGAAAAAAAAAAGCTCTATCAGAAGATTTCTCCACCACCTTTGACTTTGCCTTTTTGAACTTCTTTCAAGCCACTACAGGAAGAGAGTTTCTTAACTAGACTCACTCCTCAGAGTTCTCTTCATGTTTCTTCCCAATATAACAAAGATAGTTCTAACAACAATAAAAGTTTTTTTTTCACTTTCTCCTAGTCTTTTCCACAAACTCTTCACAGAACCCTTTAGATTAAAAGTTAAGTACATACACAGTCTCCCTGACTTTACAGGGAGAAATACCTCAAAAAAATGACAGTTATAGCTATAATGACAAATTGACTTTTCTATAACATTCCACTTGACTTTTAAATAATAGTATTTGCAGTTTCTGTGGAAGATCCTATGTCTTAAATATAGTTTAATATCTTTTCTAATATAATTCTAGATTATTTTCCAGAATGGTTGGACCAATTTATACTTCTACTGACAGTGCATTAATGCAACACCTCCAACATTGAACATTTTTATCATCATCAATTTGAAAGATGTAAATTTTAATCCTGGGTTTGATTTATTGCTATTAGTCAGCACAGAAATTTGAATAAGTTTCTCTCGTAGTAAAATTTCTAAGATTGTTAATTTACAAATAAGTATGTTGATCTGTATCACTAGAAGGAGTTTCCAAAACAGAATTCTATATACTGAAAGAATCACAGATTTGGACCAAAAAAAGAAAGAAAGAAAGAAAAGAAAAGAAAAGAAAAGAAAAGAAAAGAAAAGAAAAGAAAAAGCTCCAAATAGAACTCAACTATTAGCAGAGGGAAATAGAAGAAATAAACCTTTTTTATCATCAATACCTAGGTTTATCTGACATTGCATGATGTTGGAGTAGAACTAACCATGCTGAGACAATTTAATTTTAATTAAATTTAATCTTTGAAGCTCCTAAAAAGTTTAGCCTAACTATGGTCAACGAAGAAATGGAGGCAATTTTCTTATATTATCAACTTGGCCATGCTGTATTAGAAGAGTAGATGATGTCTTTGCCCAAATACATAACATTCATTTGTCCTAGAAGATGTACTTCATTCTGTCTGAACAGATGATTGTTTTTAAAAAGCAAATATATTATAGTCTTATTACAAATTGAATCTAGATATAATAATCCATATGTGGCAAGTAAAAATGAAATTGAGGACTCTAAACTCATGGAAATTCATTACACATTAGATAACTTTTTGGTGATTTAGAAAAATGCATTTAATTGCACACTAAACTCTGAGTCTCATGTTTGTTTCATTTAGTTAGTTATTTATTTTCTAAAGCCTACTCCTGATTTAAGCCAGCTATCATAGGCCTAGGGGTGCTGGCATTGTCCCATACAAGACATTAAATATATATGAAATTATATTCCATTTCATTTAGCTAGAGGAGTGCCATAATTACTGTTGATAGTCTCTGATCTTTCCCAGGCAGAGAGGCATAATTGGAGATTCAAAGATTTCTCACTCATAATGGGAAGTGGTGACACTTATACTGTAACTCAACATCTCTTTTTATAAGTCATAAAAAGCAACAGGAAACATTGTTTCTATGTGTACTCTATTTTCACACTCAGAAATTCCTTCTCTCCACTGAAATATATTCTCTCTTCCTTTTGTCGCCATCCCTTTAGAACAGAGCTTGCATAGGTCCCTGTCAAGCTTCACTCCCTGAACTACCGATTTTTCACAAGCCAATTCTGATTCTGCTTTCACTTTCAGGCATTTTATCTGCCCTCGGATAATAATCCGAGAGGTATTATTAATCACTTCCTGTTGCTAGGATACCCGGAAATGTTCATTTTTGCCATAACATGCTATGAGGAAAGCACAGATTCATGACAAGTAAATTACCACGAATATGATACTTAATACAGTGTACCATAATTCCCTGATAACAGAATATGAAATGCTGAATTTTTCATGTTGTTTTTATTTTATCTGTAGTCTAGCATATATTAGAAATGTTTTGGGTTAATAAAAGTCAACAGCATCCTGTATGCTCTTGGGTTAGTATGGAACATGGTAGAATAATAAAATAAGATTAAAATAATATTCCTTTAATGAAATTGTAATAATAGAAAGTGATTTAGAGAACTAAGGTAGGATATTCAGGACTTCACTCTAGGGCACTAAACTTTAAGTGTAGACAGCACTCTTTTTATTTACCAGGTAGAAATAACTGAGCATAGCACCTAATTAGCCAGGACAATTTACTAAAATAGGAAACTGTATGATGGTGTTTCTTCCTCTTGAGGAAACCCAAGATGGGTTCCTTTTAATTTCTGTCCCACCTTGCTCCTTCTCCTGGCAGCAGACTATTGAGCAACAGCCCTTGTCTCAGGGTCTAAATCAACTTAGCTTGTGTCCTGGAATTTGTCTCCCCATTATTGGGTGATGTCTCCTCCTAACCCTCATCTGCCATGGAGTCTTTTGAGGTCTTTCTTCAAGGTTTCTGCATCCCAACTGAATTGATTTTTAAAAGTCGATTTAAGTATATCTTTTAATCTGCTTGCCCTTGGGAAATTTTTGAGTTGCTTTCTTAGGACACCAGAATTGCTAGTTACAGCTTTGCCATAGAGATTACTTAGCTCAACATCCTTATTTTTATAGATGAAAAAAACCAAAGCCCAGAGGAAGGAAGTCTTGTTAGTAGAAGAATGTCAGCTGGAGGGGTTCTTATAATTTCCTAGGGCTCTTTCTATTATACCACCGTGTCTACTTAGGGATTTACTTACTTTTAAAATGGTTGTGGGAATAATTTTTAAGATGTGAACTTAAAGCTAAATAAGGCAATTTGGTATCATTTAACAATAATTGATATTTTAGTTATTAGTCTATTACACTCAACTCCTGATTATGCCAAGAGAATTACATCACAGAATCATAAATTTATAGCTGATAAGAACTTTAGACATCATCTAGTCCAAATTGCTCTCATTTCATAGATAAGGAAATGGGACCAGTGAGATTAAGTGACTTGCTTAAGGTCACAGAAGAAGAGAGTAGGAGTCCCGAGGTCTGAACTTAGGTCTTCTGACAAGATGCCCTCCAAACAAAAGGATTCCACGGAGAAATGAAATCTACAGATTTCTGAGTAGTCACGAGTTTTAATCTCTCCATTAAACCTTTTATGAACTCTAACACCAATTAAGGCATTCTTTTAGGTGGAGGTACCTACAGGTATTGACATAGCCAAAAAAGTACTCAGTTGCCAAGAGAAAGAGAAATAAGGGCTATGAATAATCCATCTGCTGAATAATCAGGCTTGGAAACCATGAGTTTTAGTTAAATTATCTATCTTATTAACTGCTCTATACAAAGTCACCCATGCAATGAAATTGACCAATTGTTTTAGAATGGAAGTGCAGCTGAGGCGGACTGAAGGAAGACCTTTCCCAGCTTTGAGTTTCTCTTTGGATGAGGCTCCTTAGCTGAAATGAATCCTTAGGTTCTGTTCTCCATTAACATCTCCTTCCATCTTCTCTTTCCCAAAATACTTAGACTGTTTGAACATTCAAACAGTTTGTCGTTTTACTAGATTCTTGAGAGTTCCTTGGGTCTTTTATTACTCCTTCCTTTCCTTGTTAATGCTTGTATTTCCTTGTTTCCTCTCTTTCCATAGAGAATGAGTGATTCCTCTCCTTTATGATGTGTCCCCTTAGGTGGTATTGTGGAAAGATTGTTAAGTTACAAGTTAGGAAGACCTGAGTTCAAAATCTCCTCAGATACTTACTCGCTTTGTGATCCTATATAAGTCACTTAACTTTTCTCTGTCTCTGTTTTCTTATCTGTAAAATGGGGATATCAATAGCATCTAACTCCCAGGACTGTTGTGAGGATAAATTGAATTAATATTTATTATTGTTGTTATTATCTTTCTCAGAGAACTTGCTTTCATCAAATATAAATTGCTTTGATAATTGTCTTTTCAATTTTGTATTGGTATGTGGCCATGCAGTAGCACTGAAGCATAGTTATACTGACATCAACAAAAGTGTATGGCTCAGGAGAGGAGGCCTTGGCCTCAAAATGAGCCCTGACTTCCAGGACTGGTTTTACTGTCTGACCTTTAGTACATAGCTTAATCTGTTTGTGATGCAATTTCCCTGGCCATGAAGTTGGGATTATCGTGCCTGTCCTGACCTCCAGGAGAGATTGAGAGCATAAGAAATAATAAATGTGGAACTGTTTTAAATACTTCACAATTATTGGAATTATGTGCACAGAAAAGACTCAGCGATGACATTTCAGATACCAACAGGGATCAAGTGGCCTAGAAATCACACTAGAAATTGGTTGGCTTTTATACAGTTCAATAGTATAAAATTAGCTGGGGGTAGGATGCTTATTTAATTCCTTTATACTCATGCTTATGCCAATATTGAAATGTCTTAGCCTGAGGATATTTTTTTAACAACAGGTTTTGATCCAGTTGTGAATCCTTTCCCATCTCCTGCTGGTTTAGCTAAACTCTAGCAGCCCTTGGGTTGATTTCTATTTGGTTGGTTAATGACTTTTAGGCAAAACAGAGCATTATGAGGAAGTACACAGATTGCTGTGAGCCACAGATAGGGTATATGTTGAGATTCAGAGAAAGGCAGGTTCTTTAGAAACATATCGATATTGATAGAGCTGGGCCTTTGAGGTTGGCCATCTGTCTTGGCAAAGATGGCATTCCATCTGCACTCTGCAACCTCTGAGACCAGTATCCATCATAGCATGTAGGAAGACTGAGGACTGATAACAAAATATTCTTTCTTATATAGCCCCCACTGGAAAGAGACAGTAAAGTTAGAAGAGAAAAATAATAGTTTTATATTGTCCTAGAAATTCTTAAGCTCAACATTGCTTCCCTTACCTCCCTCCTCCATCTTCAGATGCTACCTAGATTCCTTTCATCCCAAAGAAGCACATAATTTAGATGAAAAGCTTCAGTCACTCCCAGGCCCCCAGTATTGGGCTAACTGAATTAAATATAGCTTCAGACCATTTTACATTCAGGACCTCACTTTGAGGTAAACGTTTCCTGGCAGGAAAGATTTTTTTGGGCAAGACGTTTGGATGCTGAAGTCAGATTGGCAAAAGTATACAGCAGTGATTGCCAGGTTATGAATTTCATTACAAAACAGGAGGGTCACTCTGAGCATCTCATGTAAAATGAATACAGCTGTGCTTTCCTTTCAATGAATGGATACATACATTAAACTTTTAAAAATTTGATTCTTAAATGCCTTAGAAGAAGCCCTTAGGTAGGTAGAAGAAGCTAGCCTCAGAACCAGAATGACCTGGGTTTGAATTCTGCTTTGTGTGACCCTGGACAAGCCATTTAACCTGTCTAGTGCTCTAAGAAACTCTCCAGGACTAAGTTGCAGAGAAGGCTGCACTGGTAGAGGGAGTTTCCTAATCAGGATTGTCCCTAAACTAATGGAATTACAAGTTCAATCCCTATTGCTAGGAGATCTTACTATTTAAAAGATATTTTGCAAAATATATTTATTTTTTAAGATAAAAATATCATTTAAAAGATATTTTGCAAAATATCTTTATTTTGCAAAATGAAGACTTTCTTGTGAATACTTTCTATTTTAAAATTAATCTTTATTTTTTTGAACAGAGTAAAACAGAGAAGCAAAACCTGGGTTTGGCCTTTGTCCTAGGTTTGTCCCTAGCCCTTTTCTCTTTTCAGTCTAAAGTATCTTGTTTAGTAAAATCATTAGCTCTTATGGGTTCAATGATCATTTCTTTGAAGACAATACACATGTATCTACATCCAGCCATAATTTGTTTCCTGAGCTCCAGTCAAGTATCATCAACTGCTTCTTGGACATCTTTATCTGGATATTCCATAGGTATCTCAAATTCAACATGTCCAAAGTTGAACTCATAATGTTTTCCCTTAAATCATTCCCTTTTCCATAATTCCCTATTACAATTGAGGGCACAACTACACTCCAAGTGATCTCAGTTTACAGTCTTGGGGTCATCTATGACTCCTTCTCTCACTCACCCAACATATCTAATCTGCTTTCAAATCTTGTTGTTTCTACCTTTACAAAATCTCTTGCATGTTTTTCCTCCTTTCCACTAATACAGTTACCACACCAGCTCAGGTCCTCAGTATCTGTCACTTGGACTACAGCAATAGCTTTCTAACAGATCTTCTTGCCTCAAGTCTCTCCCTACTCCAGTTCATTTACCAGTCAGCCACCATGAAATGTAGCTCTTTGTTGAACTCCAAGGGTTAGTGCCCTTGTAGAATCCTGAAGGTGCTATTTCTCAATGTGTCTAGATAGTCCTTAGACCATTACTGCTCTTGGAACACTGCTACCAGCTCAGATAAGAAAGTCCAAAGCTTCTAAATTTTCAAAGTTCCCAATGTCATCCTTTGGTCAATGAAGGGATAGGGAAAGAAATTCAATATTACCAGGCCCCTTTTCATCCTTTGATCAGAGATACAAACATCTGGTTCCTCAAACTGCTCCCAGAGCTTGACTCCTGGAAGCAGTTGCCAGAATGCTTCTTCTGGAATAGTGTTCTCTATTAAACAAGGGTCTAGAGATGTGTCTGAATCTTTCAACCAACCACATTTATTTCCTGTGAGGCATCATCAGATTTTATCTAATGGTTCAAAAGCAGCTTATTCTCCTTATTCATACTTTGCTTATACCTCTGAGTGATTCTATAACTATCAAAGAAGAATTCTCACATGATAAAGGTATCATGGTATAGCACATCTTGTTGATTACATTGAGGAACATGAGAAACCTTTCTTATGCAGGTAAAGCAATCCATAAAACTTGGTCGTTTTGCCTTGCTGCAATCATGAGTAGAATAAGCAAAAAAAAAAAAAAAAGCTACTTTGAAGTTTATGCACCAACCCCATTTGCAGAAAATATAAAGAAGTATAGAATTTTATTCAGAATTTCACAAGATTATGCACTTACTTGCGTAAAGTGATACACAAATATGATCTATTATTATATATGTATTATAAGTGAGTTCCATGCATGTGTGTATTTGCATATAAATCTTAAATTCTTTAGAAAATATTTAATGCAAGATATAATAATTTGACTTTTTGTTGTTGTTTTTAGTTTGATAAGTATCTAAATTGGCTTTCTACATAGCTCATATTGACCAGGTAATCACAAATTGTGGTTACATGGTAAATATTGTTGTTGTTGAATCATGTCTGACTATTTGTGACCCCATTTTTGGATTTTTCTTGGCAAAGATACTGGAGTGGTTTGGTGCCTTCTCCAGCTCATTCTGCAAATGAGGAAACTACAGCAAACAGGGTTAAGTGACTTGTTCAGGGTCAAATAGCTAGTAACTTTCTGAGGTCAGATTTGAACTCAGGTCTTTCTGACTCCAGGCCCAGTGCACTATCTACTATACCACCTAGCAGCCCTTTGGCAAATAAGAGCAAATTACAAATGGATTCCATTTGTGTGTGGCCCACAGTAATGGTGTTAGTGAAGTGGAAAAAGGAAAAGAGAATTTTAAGAACCCCAGAGTTTTAAAACCATCTATAAACTTCATTTACTGGTCAATAGTCTTTATATGTCATGTTTGTGCTGGGACTGAAAAATTAATTTGTTATTTGAGGAATTATACCATGCCCATATTGTCATTCTTAGTATAAATGAAACCAGGTTGTATCAGAAAGTTGTACCGAAATGGAAGGATAGCTCATGAATTCTCAGAGAGATAAATAAAACAGTATGTAGAGTGCATTTATACTTCACCTGAAGAATGTAAGAAACATTATTTCATGGGATAGTTGGTTATTTTGCCTTGCAGCAATCATGACTAGAATAAGCAAAAAGACTACTTTGAAGTTTATGCACCAACCTCATTTTCAGAAAATAAAAAAGAAGTATAGAATTTTATTCAGAATTTCACAAGATTCTCCTGAGTAACTTAACACATATTTTAATACTTGGTAATTTCAATTCAAAGGTGTGCACAAGGGATGACATAAAAAATGCTAGAAAATGTGCAGAAGGATCAAGAACTGAAAGAGACTTGTAGATTACTCAGATTCTTCAAATCCATGTATCATGAATACTTTCTCCATAGAAAGAGTCAAAAGAAGTGCTGGGCATGGCATGAACAGAACATCACAAAAATGAAATCGACTACATTAAAACAAATAAGAAAGAACTCCATGGTTATAATGGAGTCATGTCAGAATCAGCTTCCTTTATGTAGTCAGATCATTGATTGGCTAGAGCGAAGATCTCACTCAACAACAACTCAGAAGAAAAGATTAAAAGCTTATTTGCAAAACATTAAACTGAAAGATGATGGGAGATTATCAGGAATATTGGCCTTACAAATTAGCAAAAGGCAGTTACAAGGAAAATAAGCCTGCAGACAGGTGTCTATACCAGACCATCCTGAGAGTATTTGTAGATGAAGCTGGAAAATGAACAATGAATACATACTAAATGGGATAGTTCTGTCAGCAATCTCCATTAATCTCCCATTAATGAGTGTAATCACTACATTAGGACTCTGCCATCTCAGTACCTGAGATATTATGTATAATGCCACTTGCTATATGAAGTCTGAAAGATCTTCTGGGCATAAACAAATGCATACAGAAAGGCTCCACTTGGAGTCAACACACTCTTGAAGGCACTTAAAGATGTGATATTTCTGAGATATTTCATAGAGGGGAAGATTTCCAAGGGATAAAAAGGATCATGAGAGTTATAAAAAGAGGTGATAAAAAAAAAATAATTACAGATTTATATGCCCATTTTCTTATCTCTACACAATTTTTTATGAGAATGGTTCTTGTGTATATCATGTCATTGGTAAAAATATAAGAACAGAATAACTAGGCTTTCACAGGTGATTTTCTACAGCAGAACACCTCTTCTCAGATACAGAATTGACTTAAAGGTGTAGAGAATACAACTTCCTTTTGTATCTGTCATTTGTTGATAATTTTAAAAAAAGTTCTTGACTTGTTAGGTTAGCTATACAGCTATACGCCTATGTCCCATGTGGGGTCATGACCCGTAACCCATAGTTTAAGAAGTGCTGAAGGGGTCATGAGTGGAAAAAGTTTAAGAAGCCCTGATAACTGCTTTCCTCAAATAAGTTATATATAAGATTCCATGACAGATGTGACCATAGAAGAAATAATTCATTAAGCATCAACATCCAATGAGACATAATATCAACCAATCAACATTTATTAAGCACTTACAGTGTGCCAGGCACTGGCAAAGTAGGCCTACCCAAAATATTCCCTAGTGCCATGTGGAGTATTTCCTATGCAAAGCCTAAAGTAGAAGGGGGCTCCAGTTCCAGTAATGATAGATTTAAGTTTTACAAAGTGTTTCTTTACAAGAATACTTTCAAGTAGGTAGTAAAAATATTACCATCTCTGTTCTACATGTAAGGAAAGTATGACTGAGAAATTAAGTAACTTTTCAATGTCTCATAGCTAGTGATTGGCAGAGCTCAAACTTGAACCCATGTCCCTTGACTCATATTTCATTGGTTCTTATATTATACCATGCTGCCTCCATTGAGCTGTACTCCACTGGCACTCCTATTTGCATATGACACAATTTCTTTTGCTGATGTCATTCAGACATGGAAAACTATTTATTTTCTCAATGAGAGCTATATCCATTAAAATGATTAGATTAGCTATCCATGTTGGAAAAATAAGTAGATAAAAAAATATATTGTCTACACTGTGTTTGCAGCTGTATGGATAGACCATTGGTTTAATCCCTCAGCATATAAAATTTAAACAGGCATACAGGTGGACCATGATAGTATGATTAGCTAGATCACTTTTTTGGAAATTCTTCAATATTTTCAATGATCTGAAGTTGCTTCCTGCCTCAAACCTTTGTTTTTTAAAAAAGCAAAAAATAAAATTACATCAAACTTTTTAAACACTAAAAAGAACACTTCTATTCATACAGCAGAACACAAAAAGATTTTTACATGAAATTGTGAAACTATGATTTTCCATTTCATACCTCTTGCTTTTCCCCCCCAAAATAAATTTTACATGTTATTTTCAAAATTGTCCTGTTTTTCTCTGCTTCCTTCTGAACTTCCTTCTGTTTGCTTTGGTGAAATATTTACCCTTTTAAAAACAAAATTCTCCTAGTGATGCTATATGACCGAGAGCCATGGAATGCTATGATATTAGAAAAAGTACAACCTAAAACAAGAACCCATGGAGAAATGCATGGTGAGTGTAACTAGATTACATCAAATTACCCACCTAGAGTAATACATGAGAAATAGCATAAAAAGACATATCAAGGACTTGCGTGACCAGAAAAGGAGATATGTTGGTCATGTAAGGTCTGAGGCAACTGGTTACAGTGAATAAAGTGCTGGGCTCGGAGTATGAATCTAGCCTTAGCCATTTACTAGCTATGTGACTCTGGGCAAGTCACTTAAAGTCTGTTTGCCACAGTTTAATCAACTGTAAAATGGGAATAATAACAGCACCTAGTTTATAGGGTTGTTATGAGGATCAAATGAGATAATTGTAAAATGCACTTTGCAGAATGCCTGGCACAGAATAGGTGCTAAATAAAAATGCTTTATTTCCTTTGCTTCCCTTTCCCTGTAATAAGAGTAAGAGAAGATGAAGGATGGCCTTAATGTTGCAGTAGAATCTATAAAATATAAACTGTCAAACCCCAATAAATTACAGAGCCTGTTCTAAGAAAGAGACAAATGAAATTAGGGTGCATGTGTCCATGCTTTAATTTCTCTCAAGCTGGTTTGACATGCACTGCATGGGAGTTCAGTCCAAAACTGGGCCCCCCCTAGGCGGCCAGTTCAGAACTGGCTCAATTTGGGATCTGGGGGTACAGGGTTATATACCTTTTCAACACGGGCTCATATTAACCCGCCATCATTCCAGACCACTCCCAGACTTGATCTATCTAGGCAGAAGAATCTGTCTCTACCCAATCCTGAGTAGGATAAAATCAATTTAGACTTGGGTCTGGTTTGATCAGGATAAGAAGATTCAATGCAATCTTATTATCAGTATTGTCCTTCTGAAGAACTTTGGAGAAGGCGGGGGGGGGGGGGGGCCTGGGAGCTCTGAGTCTCAAAGACACCAATTAGCAAGAGAAATCATTTTTCACAAAACAAACAAACAAGAAACCAGAAGTCTCCCAGGTATTTGGTTAATCCTCTGTTGAGGCTGAACTTTGTGAACTTTCTTACTGGTGAGAATACAATTTTGAAACAATGGATCCATTGAAGTGTCAAACTATTGATCTGATTTTAAAAACAAATTAGCAGGTGTTAAGTATCTGACAATCTTCTTTATTTAGGACTTTTCTTTCCTGGACAAGTTATCTTGAGGGGAAGGGTTGGCGAAGGACAGAATCCTTTTGTGCTACTGTCCATGGGACTAGGTTAGAGCTAATAGGTCTGACACAAAATCAAAATTTCTGCCATTACTGAATTAATGTTTAAGAAATACTTAGAGATAACTCACGAATCCCTGAAATTTCATGGAATATAATTTGAAAAAGGTCCACAGATTTTGTTGTGAAGAGACATTCCTGCCACAATCATTTAAAGCCATTCTTTTACTCCTGACAAAGTGGTTAACATCCTAGAAATCTGAGAATATTTGGTTATAGTAAATGGCATTTACAAAGCTCAAGAAGTGTTGGAATCTCCTCATCATAACAATGAGTCTTGAAATAGATAAGCTTCACTGTGAAAAAGGCTTCCAAGTTTTGTTAATGTTTTCATGGAAACTGCATGATGGGGTCCCAGGTGACTTTTTTTGGAATCCAAAAAATATTCATCAGTCCAGATGCATCCACAATTTACATGGCCCTGACATACTGTGTAGTGTGATTCAGTGTGATGATAACTTGTATATAGTGGAAGCATGCTTGGGGAGTTTTGGAAAAATAAACCTGAGATAAAAACAATTTTTAAAAAAAATCTTATTTTTTCCCTTCAGCACCCACATGTACTTTGCTCATGGATATATGCAGGAGCAGTAACAGTAGTTATAGTCCACATTTATTTAGTACTTTATAGCTTAAAAGGTGTTTTTCTTTTGTGTATTATTCCCATTTTGGAGACTTGTGAATGATCCATACTTTCGCCATGTTAAGAACATTTAACAGGATTTAATGTGACAGTGAAAAGACACAGACAACACATAGGTTCTATCTGCTGTGTTTAGTCTGCCTCCAGTGAACCCATTACTTTCCTTGCTCTGTTAATCTTAAGATACTCTCATTTAATCCCACATTCAGTGCTTGTAGTGATGTTTGGCACTTTGTGGTACTTGTTTCACCCTACAATGCACACACAATTTGAAACAGATTGCCACTGGCTTATGGATGGGAGGAAAAGGCTGGGCCTCTCGGGCTTTCTGTCATCTCACACATTTCAACTGTGGTCCTTTCCCTCCAGTACAGTGTACCATGGGCCATGGATTCTCCTGGTGGGCATTTAGTCTTGGTGCATACAAATAAATGAGTTGACATGGACTTGTTGGGAAAGGAAGAATAGTTTTGACCCTAAGCTTCTTTTTCTATTCTTTAAATGTCAGAAAACTCCTCAGTACACATTGTGGTATTTCATCTTTGATATCTGAAAATTTTCAGTGATGTGATTGCAAATATTTCTTTCTTTAAGGATGTTCTCTGAGTAATAAGAAAAATATTCACAGTGGTCACAGTTCACAATCAGCCAACCAACCACAGACTTAGTGCAATTCTAGTCTTTCTTTCAAATGTAGCATAGGGAAATGGGTGCCAAAGGGTGTAAAAAGTTAGTAAGGATACATGCAGTATAGAACCCTTTATACTACACTACATCTGAAAGAAAGACTAGAATTGGGCTAAGTTCACAGTTAGTTGGCTAGCTCGTTGAGAATTGTGAGAATTCCGAAGTGGTTCTCAGTTTCTTCATCTATCAAATGGAAATAACGATAGTTGTACTACCTATTTTAGGAGGTGCTTGTGGACAAGACAAAGCAAGGCAACAACATTTGGTATGTAATAGGCACTGTGCTGAATGTGAGAAATACAAGTACAACCAAAAAGACTATCTGCTCCCTTAAGAAGTTTATATTCTAATATATTTTGATGGCAGAACACAATACTCAAAAGAGAGTTGAAAAGGGGATAAGACACCTGCTTTGGGGGCATGGTGTCAACATGCAGAAAGTCAGAAGCAAAACCAAGAGAGGGAGGAAGGTTGACTGGCTTGAGCCCCTACCCAAATAGAGGAACTCACCAATGGTAGAAAGGGGTAGTAAGGCAAAGGAATATTCCATGGTGTGAAGGTTGTAGGACAGGGTGGATGCTTCAGAGTGAGAAGGCCCCAGGCACCGAGTGAAGTTCCAGGGTGAAAGATGTCTGAGGCATAGCAGTGAAAGGCTGGAAAGTCATAAAGTACCTCCTTAAACTGAGCTCTTATTTCTCTGATGTTTTGATGGACCTGATTTTGTCAATGGGGTATTTTTTGATGATGCAGATTGCAGCCCATCCATGCCTTTTATTCTTCTACAACTCTTGTCCAAATCTTCCTATAAATCTTTCACAAAGAGTTCATTCAGTGTTCTCTGGACCTTAGGCTTAATCTCTTGGCATTGCTTATGTACAGATAGTGCTTGTAGGTTCAGTTTTCATTCTCAACATAAGACTGACCTACTTCTCTTCCCAATTATTCCTCTCTGATGAGATATATATACCTCCCATGTAAATCTTGGTGTATTCAAGTCATGTTCATCATACGCCTCTCCACTGTCTTTGAGTGACCTGCAACCTGAAACCTTCAGCAACTATGGTATTACCTGAATCAGAATCCTACTGCACCACAAGAAGAATACTAATGTTAAAAAAATGAACTTTGTACTATGGAGAGGCTTGAGGATATTAAAAAACACATCACATTTTCCCAAAGGGAAACCACTGACTTCCTCTTATTCCTTATTGATCTATATTAATGGTCTATCAAGAGTGTCTAGTCCAACATATGTGCCTATGGAGATATTCCATAAGATGTCCATTTACCTTACTATTGCAGCCCAGACAATACTCATTCTTTAGATGTGTGTGTGTGTGTATGTGTGTTTCAGTAAAACTGGGGCAAACTTTTGACTGCTTACGGATCTCATGAGGACACCCTGCGATAGTCCAGACTTTGCTGGAGTCAGTACAATGTCATTTACATTGACTCTAAGAGTACCTGAGTAACCCCCACAGAGGATTTATAAGAGGAAATGAAAAAAAATTGCATAGGATGAAAAGGAGTGGATGATTTTGTTACTCACAATGTTGGAGGGATTATCTGTCTTAATGATAACAGATCTATGGAAGTATCAAAATAATAATAATATCCATAGCTCACATTTGTGTAGCATTTTAAAGTTAGTGAACTATCATTTATTAAGTGCTTGTTATTCATCAGGCACTGTGCTAGGTACAGGTGATGTAAGGAAAGACAAAAGACAATTTCCGTCCTCAAGGACCTAAAAATCTAGCGGAGGAGACAACATGCAAACAACAACATACAAACAGGATAAATTGGGAGTATTCTCAGAGAAAAGGCATTAAGATTAAGGAGGTCTGAGAAGGCTTGTAAATTGATCAAAAGAACCCTGAGCTACTATTATTGCTGCCAGTTATACATGAGGAAATGAGGCCCAGAGACCAACCATAAATGATTAGCCCAAGGGTGCACGCACAGGTAGAACCCTTACGTGGTGATCTATACATCGTCTGGTGCCCTTTCCGCTATATAAAATTTGAAAGCAAGACTCATTGGGTTAACACTGTGTTGGTTATGAAGCTCTAGTCTTACTCAGAAAAATTCCTTAAAGGTTTGACTACACAGAGGTTTGTAGTTTGTTTGCTTTTTTAATGGCTCCCACTTTGACAACAAGTTTTTTCTTCTATGTTTTGATGTTGCCATTTTATTTGCTGTGATGTTTAATGTTTTCCCTATCCAGTACCTTCTGACTTTATTGTTGAAGAAAGTTTCCACGGCATTTACAGGTATAAGGTTTTGAAAGAATATGTGAACCACTTACTTTGTTCATTTTTTAATCCTGAATCATTTCTTCAAAATTGTATTCCCTGTCCTCGGTTCACATGTTCACAATGAAACTGCCTGAATGACCGTGGGCAAATCATTTAGCCTTTCTTGGCCTCAGTTTTCTCATTTGTAAAATGAGGGCATTGGATTAGATTTGCTCTGAGGTTCTTTCTGTCAATAAAACTATGAGTCTATATTCCTTCCATGTGGAGTCAGTGCTAGACATCCTGTATAACAATGGCACACATATTTGAAGTCTCCTTATTTTGTGTTTCTCATGATTTTAATAACTACAAGGTCCTTTAAAAAAGCTATCACTGCTGTTACATCTTCCAAAGAATATTCTATGGTATAATATATGAATCTTAGGATTGGGGGTTGGAAAGGAACTGATTGACTATCTAGTCCATCCCACATACATGAAAGGAAGACCAACTACAACATTTATGGCAAATGGTCATCTAGTCTCTTCTCAAAGACCTCCAGGAGGGGGAAGCTACCACCTCTTGAGGCATCTCAATTTTATTTTTGGATGTATCTAACTGTTAAGAAGATTTTCCTGACATCAAGCCTAAATCTGCCTCTTTATAATGTCCATCAATTGCTCTTGGTTGTGGATTCTGGGGTCATACAGAAAAAATCTAAGTCCTTCAGGTATCTAAACACAGATATCATGTCTCCCTAAATCTTTTACTCTGTAGGTCAAACTTCCCTAATTTCTTCAACTAATTCTTGTGTGTCATGGACCTATTTTTCAACATTTCAGTTTCCTTCCTCCAGCTTATCAGTTCCCATCTTAAACTAGGCACCCAGAACTGAAGGCAGCTAGGTGGTACAGTGGATAGAACGCTGGGCCTTATGCCAGAAAGACCTCAGTTCAAATGTTGCCTCAGATACTTACTAGCTGTGGGACCTTGGGTAAGTCACTTAACCATGTTTGCCTCAGTTTTCTCATACATAAAATGATCTCGAGAAGGAAATGGTAAACCATTCCAGTATCTATGCCAAGAAAACCCTGAATAGGGTCACAAAGAGTCTTAAATGACTGAACAATACCCCAGAACCGAATACAGTTCTCACAGATGAGGTCTGACAAAGGTAGATTAGCATAATCCCATCTTAGGGGACAGCATGGTGCAATAAATAAAGTGCTGGACTTGGAGACAGGACGACCTAGTCAAATCTTAACTCAGACACTCACTAGCTTTGTGACCCTACACAAGTCACAGCACTACTCTGTGACTACGTTTCCTCATCTCTAAAGGGATGGGGTTGACCTTCATGATCTGTTAGTTTCCTTCCAGCTAAAAATTATCATGCTAAACCTGGAAGCTGTTCATCTTTAGTGACAAAGTAGCATTAATTGTTTTTTTTTGTTTTTTGTTTTTTCTTTTTTGGCTGTCACATCACACTTCTGACTCAAATTGAGCTTGCTGTTCACAGAACCACCCCAAAAGTCCTTCAGAAAAATTGGTGTCTTAACTACGACTCTCCCATCTTGTACTTGTGAGATTAGTTTTTTTTTTTTTGTACTCAAGTGCAAGACCTTCTCTTTATCCTCATTGAATTCCATCTTACTGATTCAGCTCTATGCGTTAGTTTGGCAAGAGTTTTTTGGATGCTAATTTTATCATCCATTGTGTTAGCTATCACTACCAGCTTTGTATGACCTTTGAATGTAATGAATTGCCATCTATGCTCTTATTCTACATAATTGATAAAAATGTCAAACAACACAAAGCCAACTTCAAATCCATAGAGTATTCCACTGGAGATCTCTTAAGGCTAGCATTGAACAATCAAAAACTTCTCTTTGCATCTGCCCCCATAACTAGTTCAAAATTAATGTAATTATACTATCATTTGGTTCACATTTCTCCCTCCTCTCAGTAGTAATAGTATGAAGAACTTCATCCAATTATTTGCTAAGATCTAGGTAAATTATATACACAACATTCTTCTCACTACTAGTTTCCTTCATGTCCCATATGCATGGGGGACACCTGGTTGAGTAAGAGCCCTTAGACAAACATTTTGATCTACTGAAACAAATGATTTTTTAAAAGAGTCAATTAACAATGAGAACAATGGGATCTTTTGTTTTGTGCATTATGTGGCTTCAACAATGTAGTTTCCAATCATGATGCCCTTGATACATGTGTTGTTTCTAAAGATTATTTTAGATAATTTAGATTATTACTTTAAAGATTACATAAAGATGTGAAAGTAAGCATTAGGGTCAGTGCTATTGAAATACTCTTGATTGTCTTTTTCAGCAATAATAAAAACTATGATTTTTCCCAAGCATTCAGTATACTCTCTTATACATTTCTTGGGAATGAAATCCTGAATGTCATGAAAATTGTATTCAGCATGAACCTCTTTTATATATATTTGGTACAATACAAGTCTTCTTCCTACTTTGTTTTCTTTATAATCGTCTCTGTATCTTCATGTAGCATATTAGGGGTTTGATATTATATTCCAAATATATAGTGAATGATGGAGAAATTGATAGCTCTTTTTCTATATTTCATTTCTTCCTTGTCCTCTTTAAATGCTCAAGAAATGATCTAGCTTTACTGGATTTCTTATAAAGTTTTCTGTAACCTTCTTTCCTTACATTGTTTCTCACTACTTTATGAGGGGTCATTGCTTATAATCTTCTACCATTATCCTTCAAAATTTTACATCTAAGTTCACATTCTAAACGATCACAGTCATTGACTACTATATGCCCTAGCTTCTCAATGAAGGATATTGCTCCCTGGATGATGTGGTTTCTCACTTCTTTTGTTCTTATTGGGAACTGGGATAATCTGTGACAACATCTGTTCTTTTATCAACTTCTCATTTTTTGGTGTCAACAGGTCAGATAAAAATGTTTTAATTACATGTGTATATTCTCATTCTTATTCTCCTAATATGACATTGAATTGATCTTACCTCTCATAAATCAATGGTCTGACTATACAAAGACAACTGACTCAAAATCAACCATACTTTAGTAATCATTTGCTTCCTATTTGATAGAATAAAATTGATAACATTTTCTGTGATATTATTTGGTTCTTGCCATGTACAGTATCTCTTGACTTTCTTCTTGAAGATGATGATGATAATGAAATAACTATGACATACTGCTAGACTTAACCCAAATTAGGAATACATAGGTTTAGATCCACCTTTGATATTCTCATTTATTCATTCAACAAAAATATATTAAATAATTTCTGTGTAGCACAGACTGTGATGAAGATATAAAGACAAAGACAAAATATTCCCTGACAACTAGGAGATTATAGTTGATTGGACTGTGTGTGTGGGGTGTGTGTGTGACAATAAATATATCTATTAAAGCTTAAAAACTGCAGTAAGATTTTTGGGATAGCCTGATAAATAAATGAAAAATATATTCAAAGTAAATGCAAAGTAATTTCCATTAGAGGAAAGTAGCAACTGAAGGGATCATGATAAGCCTGATGTAGAAGATGACCCTTAAGCTGAGCCTTGAAGGAGCAGAGGTGAAGAGAGAGGATAGTACAGTCATGGGGAAGAGCCTGTTCCAAGGCATAGATTTTATCTTGTAAATAGGGAGCAGCAACTAGCAGCAACTACATCCCACTTTCTCTGGGATGTAGAGTGTATAAAAAGGATAAATGCGCACTATGACTGGAAGAGACGGCTGAACCCAACTATGCAGGGCTTTAAATGCCAAAAAGAAGAGTCTGTATTTTATCCTACACACATCAGAAAGCCAGCAATACTATTTAAGCAGGTGAGTGACATGGTCAGATTTATGCTTTATGACAGGGTTGTCACATTGTTGTGGCCACATATTGATTTGGAAAACCACATTATCTCTGTTGTATTGGATTTTTATTTATTTGACTAAACATTTCCCAATTATATTTTAATCTGGTTCAGGAAAGGACATTGGGGAGTTTTGCCAGGCCAAAAATTTGACACCTTTATTTTAGGACAGTTAGATGGATCAGAAATATTGGAGACAGAGAGGGTGATTAGGAGGCTATTCTCCATATTGTCTTTGCCTTAGACAAGGAAAGATGAAGACCTAAACTGAGGTGATGATCATGTGAGTGAGGAAAAGGGGATGGATACAAGAGATGTAGTAGAGATAGATTCAACAGGCTTGGGGACCAGTTGGCTAAGACAGATGAGGGAGAGGGAAATACTGAAGGTATTTTTTTTTTTTGAGATCTCAAGACCATGTGAATGGAAGGATGGTGGAACTGTCACACAAGCAGAGAAGTCAGAAAGAGAAGATTTATTAGGAAAAAACTGAAGAGTTCTATTTTGGGCATGCTGCATGGTGAATCTGAAATGCCTAAGGAATACCCTATTGGAAATTTTCAATAGTAATTTGGTTTTGCAGAAATGGGTCTCAGTTATAGGAAATAACAAGTAGGATGGTTTCAGAAAAACTTGAAAGACTTACATGAACTGATGCAAAATGAAGGGAGCAGAACCAGGGAATTTTGTATATAGTAACAGCAAAATTGTGCTATGAAGAATTGTGAATGACTTAGCTATTTTCAGTAATACAACCATCCAAGACAATCTCAAACGACCAATGATGAAGCTTGCTATCTACCTTCAAAGAAAGAACTGATATTATCTGTATACAGACTGAAGTATGCTATTTTTCACTTTCTTTCTTTCTTTTTTTATTTGTCTTCTTATACAAAATGACCAATATGGAAATGTTTTACATGATTGCTCATGTATAACCTTTATCATATTCCTTACTGTCTCAGTGGGTGGTGGAGAGAGAGGGATAGGATCTGGAACTCAAAACTTAAAAAAAAAAGTTGAAAAATTGTTTTAACACATAATTGGGGAAAATAAAATATATTTAATAAGAAAAAAAGAAATGGATTTCAGTACAATAACTTAGGCTGGATACATCTGGGTGTCACCTGAACAGAGATGATAATTGAATTGATGTGACACCCAAAGTAAGGGTAGAGATACAGATGATGATCTTGCAAAGGAGATAGGAGTGGCTATAGAAAGGTAGGAGGAGAACAAAGAATGAGAAACATAATAAAAACCCACAGAGAAAAACAACCTATTGAACAGGAAGGAATCATAAACATTGTCAAGTGCTGCAAAAAAGTCAAGAAAGATAAATATTGAGAAAGGGCCATCATATTCAATACTGCTTAGCTATGTAACTATGAGCAAGTTACTTAACCTTTCAAGGCCTCAGCTTCCTCATCTGTTAAGTGGGAATGATAACTCCTTAGTAACTACTTCACAAGGCTATTGTAAGGTTCAAATGAAAGAATGTATGTAAAGCATTTAACAAATTTTAAAGTACTATATAAAATTAAATCTTATTAGAAAAATGTAAGTTTTTAGGATTTTTTTTTCCAGTTTAGGTATACCAAAGGCACTTAGATTTTACTTGTATGGTACTTTTCATTATAATTTTCATCATCATTAGGTGAAAACCATTGTCTAATAGAACATACATCATCGTAGATTCCCCCCAAATAGGACTGAAAATATCAAATTGTTATTCTAATTTTAACATCAATTTGCTATTCTTGCCTTGAAGGTTATCTTTTAGCATGTTATATAATAGTAGCAATAGTGTTACAATTGCCCATGAGTAGAGAGTTATTTAAGTTTTTGACACTAAAATAAATACAAAATTAAAATTTATCTTACATCTACCTTTAATGATATTCATCGAAAAATGAGTCTAAAATCCTTACATAATTCACAAATACAAATTATATATAAGATTCATCTACTAATGAGCAGCAGCAGTATTTATCAATACAATCTTTATCAGGTTGAATTAAACCTATTACTTGTTAATTGCTGAATCTGTTTATCTTCCCTCTATATTTAGTTGTAAGGGCCACATGGATCAGGGACTATTTCTAACTCATTTTTGCAAATCTTATGTCACTTAGCATAACACTGTGCTTATTAAGTATCTGCTGTTTATGATTACATTTAGTAATCTATCAATACCTAACATTTGTGTTTATGTGTGTGTGTGTGTATATATATTTCCTTCTTTCCCTCCTGACTCTCCTTTAGTCTTTTCCTCAAGCATTTACTAAGTACCTACACTGTTTAAGGTGCTAAGGGAACTACAAAAATTGATATGATAGTTCACGCCCTCATGGATCTTAAAACCAAATGGGGGTTTTTCACATGCAGAAACAACTAGAATATAAAATAAAACTTAATTGGTTTATAAAATTAAAAAATGTATAAATAAAGTATTATGTGAGGTCTTTGGGGGTGTAGGAGAACAAACCTAAGCCTCACCAGGTACTCTCTGTATGACCTAAGGCAAGTCACTTAATCTTCCTGACCCTCAGTTTCCTCAGTCATCAAATATGGGGATTAAACTGGATGACTTCTTAGGTCCCTTCCATCTGTAGGAATCCATTATCACAAGTCTGAGAAAAGTCCCATGGATCTGAGGACAATTTCTGTAGGGTAATGAAGACATATTGTAGGAGTTTCAGGAGTGACTGTGTGTTAAAGGAAAGAGATTAGGTATAGGCAATGTTTTTCAAGAAGTTTAGCAGTAAGGGCTGTATCCCAAAGAGATCATGCAAATGGGGAAAGAACCTACATGTACAAAAATATAGCAGCTCTTTTTGTGGTGGCAAAGAATTGGAAACTGAGAGGATTCCCATCATTTGGGGAATGACTGAACAAGTTGTGGTATATGAATGTAATGGAATACTATTGAGCTATAAGGAATGATGAACAGGCAGACTTCAGAAAAACCTGGAAAGACTTGTATGGTCTGATGCTGAGTGAAGTGAGCAGAACCAGGAGAATGTTGTACACAGTAACAGCCATGTTGTGCGATGACTAATATTGATACACTTAACCCTTCTCAGCAATACAAGGATCTAAGACATCTCCAAAGGCCTCGTGATGGAAAATGCTATACACATCAAAGAAAGAACTGTGGAGTTTGAATGCAGATCGAAGCATACTATTTGCTATTTTTTTTCTTCTGTTGCATTTTGTTTCCTCTTTCTGGTGGTTCCTCCTATTAGTTCTAATTCTTACGTACAACATCACTAATATGAAAATATGTTTAATAGGAATGTGTATGTATAGGTTATATCAGATTGTGTGCCGTCTTGGGGAGGGTGATGGGGAGGGAAGGAGAGAAAAATTTAAAACAAAAGCTTATGGAAGTGATTGTTGATTATTCAAAATAAATTAATTTAAAAAAGCTTAGCAGTAAAATAGAAGGGAGAGACATATGATGATAGGTTACGGGTGTAAAAAGGACACAGTTTTATTCTTGTAAGTATTGGAAGATTTGAGTATATTAATAGACAGATGAGAAGGAACATAGGATCATAGAATTTCAGATGAGAAGTACTTTATTTTCCATAAAATCAAATCCTTTCATTTTACAGATAAGCAAACTGAGGCACAAGGAGGTTAAGTGACTTGCTCAGGGTCACACAATAAATGTCAAGGTAAAATTTGAATCTAGGTCTTCCTGATTGCGAATCTAGGGCACTATCCACTATGCCATGCCAGTGAGGTGAGAGAGAAGAGAGTTCATGTTTCATTTTATTCTCTTAATGTCTGATTACTTTTACTAAGGCTGGATTATATAAACTTTAAACCTAAAATTCTAGGAATGTTCTAAATACTTGTCTGATAGTAAAATGGTTGCATTTATCATGACTCCAAAAGATCAATATTTCCATATGAAAACTAAAGTCTCACCTATGGAATGTTTCTATTTGGCTATTTGATTGGCAAACTGTATTGGTACTTTAACAAAACCAATTCTTTCTTTCTTTCTATTTTTTTTAATCCATTGAGTTCAATTTTGTTTAGAAGATTAAGCATCTCTTTGGAGAGCAAAACACCTAGATCAAAACTGACATTGCATTAAATTTACAGACCCATGCTTTCTGGTTTAGTAGTTATGCTTTAATAATATTTTGTGGCACTAACAATATATTACTGCCTGACATTCTTCACCACCTCCCCAACTCTGACACCCTCCCCTCACCTCGAATAGGCACATAAGAAAGGGGGAAAACAAAATTTTCTAAAATGGCATCAGAGAAACTCAATGTTTAACTCAAGATTGTTAATTTTAAAGGTGGGAGAGTGCACAAGGTATTTCTTTTTCACTTTGCTGGTTTATGAAGGAGTTAAATTGTTTAGAATTGGCTGCCTTCCCACTCATATCCCCTGAAAAGTTCAGAAGTTATGATATTTATAAAGTTGACCAGATTGGTCACTGACCTAGCTACCTAGATGTGAATCTAGGTATATTTGAATTGACTGAGTTAATTTTTGAATACCTGAGAACTAATTTTCCAATGGATGAATTTTCAAAGCTCTTTGATTCTCAGACACTAAAACTCAATCAAATGAAAGGGGGATGGTTGAAACTCAACTTAGACAATTTGGTATTTTATAGCGTCTATCATTAAACACTTATTCAGTTCTAACTCCAGGCTAATGCAATTTCGGTTTGGTATGAATTTCAGTTATTCATTCAATTACTGATCTCCACACCATGGATAACCAAAAGTGAATTGTAAAGTCTCACATGTAAACTAAATATCTCAGGAGAAATTGATCTGGGAAACATGAGAAAAATGGAGGGAAGGCTCTGTGCACAATTTGGAATTCAAAGTAAATGATGACTTTATCCCATAGGAAAGGTTTTCAAATGACTCCCTTTCTTAACAGATATGATCAAATGATTGGGCTTGGTTTAAAGTGATTCTGGTCTCTTAAAATAGTGCTGTATAAAATTAAATATATCTTTAGTAATATTCTTCAAGAATTTACTCATACATGCTAGTGATTAAGATGTGCTTGTATAGAAATCTCTTGCTTCCATCTCTCAGCTCTGTCTCTCAGGCAATTCATGGCATTTTCATGACTTTTTGCCTAACTCATAACACATGAAAAGAAGGGTAAACCTGTGGCTCTTAAGAAAATCAGAATGATGGAAAACTTCTCCAAAATCAAAACACTACCCACATGGCCCTGTTAAGAAAAAACAAAACAAAACAAAACAAAAAACAAACAAAAAACCAAAACAACAACAACAACCCAACATTCCCTCCTCTTTAAGCATAAAGCCTGGGTATACAAATGGTGAATGCCAGTAGTCATATGGATTATACTGTCATTCTACTATAAGCTATTGAACAAACACTGGAACATCTGTTGGAACCATAGGGGTTGTATGCAGCAAAGCAGCATCACAATTTCCAAACTCTTGACACATTAATCTTTTGTGATTTCTTCAAAGCCATTCTTTAAATTACTACAATGTAAGGCAGCAGTAGGTACATAGTAGGATGGGAAAATGAAGATTAAGTAGATAATGCATGGAACAATTTTGAGGAATAGATAGACTGAAGTAAACATTACCAGATGCACATTAGTATAAAGTGAATACTGCTTCAAGTTTAATACAAGAAACCAAATAGCAGCAAACTATTCCCCATAGGAGCTCAACAAGAGGCTTCAAATGAATTCAGTCAGGAGCAATGAATCAGTTAATGAAAAGAAGGAGCCACTGAAAATTACAACTGTGATTTTTTTTAAAGTTTGTTATATACTTCCTAAAGAGTACAATTCTTTAATAAACTTAAGTCCCCTGCTACTCATGTTTTTGAACACAAAGAACAATTTCCTGATAAGATAGGGATGATATCAAATAGCGAAAGGAAAGGGGAAGGGGGTGAAACTCATGTAAGGGCACCAATCTTAAAATCATATCCTGATCTTCAACATCATTTTGGTGATGAGTTGATCCCTGGCTTCTCAGAGTCTCTGTCATATATTTCAAGATCTGGTAGTTTTTGCAAAGCTGTAAAGACCCATGAATACAAGCCTGGTAGCATATTTCAGGCATGCTGTCTGAAGGGGCCAACCTTAAGTAAGTTATCACCAGAAGGCAAGAAATAAGGGGGTGATAATTTTTCTCTTCCCCACAGCAGCTCATTAAAAGCCTACCAAGGCTTAGAGTTTGTGTTTTCAAACCTGCATTGGTGGAAGAGAGACCCACATTGCTGATTACAGATCTCGGAAATAAGTATATTTGCTTTGGGGCAACAGTTGGAAGGGTGATGTACAAAAATATCATGAGAGTTGTCTAGTTAAAAGTTTACAATAATGGAAAATAGTTTCTATAAGTAAAGGATAAAGAAAGTTCTGAGTGTCTTTCTGGGAAAAAAAAACAGGGGTGACAATGATTTTCCTTATCTAAGTTAGGCACTTTGGAAATGATATTAATTTGTTTAGATTGTTAAACATGTTTGCTATTAGGTAATGTTTTGGGCATGAGAGACTGGGGGGAGAGCAAAGGGATTCGGTGAATTTCTACAAAGAACTTGGAGAGAAATAGGGCTAATTGCAGCTCATATTTGAGATAATATACATGAAGTGCTTTGCAAATCTTAAAGTCCTATATAAATGTGGAATTGTTGTTGTTGTTGTTGTTGTTGTCATTGCTTTGTAAGATTTACAAAACACTCTCCTCACAACAGCCCTATAGAATAGGTGATGAGATGATGTATTATTGTTCCTACCTTACAAATGAGGATGCTAAGTCACAGATAGGTATTAGAGTCAAGATGCAGACCTAGACTTTCTCTTTCCAAATCCAATGTCCTTTCCACTACAACATTTGCCTCTCAGGAAAAATAAAATAATGGTCATTGTTATTAGTTAGCTGAAAATTAGAGAAATTGGGTTTCTTTGTTTTTTTGATTTAGCTCTGATTTGTTTGTCAATATCTTTCTTTGCTTTTTTATAAAATAGGGTCAATATTTGTTCATCTGGATGATTCTGAGCATAGGAAATTCCTAATTTTCTCCACAAAGCAAATTTTCACTGTGAATTAACCTTCTGAGTCTGGTGATAGCTTTTCAGGATAGCAAGGACTCCAAGATCCCTTAGCGAAAAAACAAAAACAACAATTTCTGACATAGGGAGTAAATAGTGCCATTCTCCCTGAAGTCAGATGGCACAACATTTGGAAGTCCCTGCTGCTGGTTTTGAGCTGTAGCTTTGCCCTCTATAATAATGAAAAAAAATAACTTGAGTTGGGTTGCATCAAACCCTTATATAACACTTTAAAGGCTTCATGGAACACAACTCATAAAACTTTTATATGGTACTTTACCATTATAAAACCATTATATATTCACCATTGTACCATTATACCTATATATCTATGTATCTACACACACACACAAGTTTTATATATATTTATATATACGAGTGTACCATTACATATTTATATATTATATATATATACATATATATGTATATATATATATATATATATTTCTCATTTGTACCTCAAATGAGCTATCCAGAAAATCAGGTAACAAAAGTCTTATTATTCCACTTAGATATGTTGATTAATTGACCTGGGGTCAAATAATTAAAAAGTGCCAGGGCAGATTGCAAAGTAGGCCTTCTGAATTTAAGTGGAATGCTCTATTCCACCTTGCTGCCACCAAGTATGTTTTGTTTTTTAGACAGAGTAGTGACCCTAATCCAACTAGGAAGGTAATACAAAGACTTCAATCAAGGTTTACACTAGACCAAAGTTTAAATAAACCAAGTTCGCCTTTGTTGCCTACATCCTTACATTGGGCCCAGGCCTGACCCAATGAGATTGGAAAGTTGTTGGTTCCCTACTTGAGGTCAAGAAAAGCTGTGCACTCTCTATTAGCTCTAGTGTTAGGAGGCTGTCCAGGTAGCCATCCTTGGGCAATTATTGAAGGCCTCACTTTTGGTTGAGAGGGTGGGTGAAATAACTTGCCCTCCATTTAGAATCAAAGGTCTTAGGAAAGTGGGCCCCAGTGAGTTATAAGACTGAATTGAAGAAGTATCTTTCTGTTGTTAACAAGGCAAGTCTATTTAAATTCAAAACTGAGTGGTCCCTTGAAAGGCAGAGTGAGTGAAAACAATTAGCACATATCTTATAATGTCAAAATTGGGCTGTTACTGCTCCCTCCTGGCAAATGTATAGAGTCTCTTATATATGACCTGATGAGTCACAGTATTATTCTGGCTGGGTCCACTGCAATTTGTTATCTAATCTCAACTAGGTCTTCAATGTAGTCAGGAAATTCTACTCCTTTCCTAAGTGAATAGCCCACTCACCACAGCGGCTGTTCTAAATCTCTCTTCAAGTCACCTATGGCATCCTTTGAATACCTTGACTCATACTAGACCAAAAAAAGGGGAGGGGGCATTTGCTGTGAACTCTCCCTCTCTGTTTCTTCTCATCTCACGTTTCCCTGGTATAATCCTCCATCATTTCATCCTTCACTTCAGTCTTTGATGAAGAAGTGGCCCTTCTCCTTGTTAAGCCAACACCTCTGCCTATACTCTTGATCCCTTTCTGTGTTCTCCAACAGTTTGTTCCCAATATCATCCCCTTTCTCTAACTTTCAATCTCTCTTTATCTTTTGGATTGTTTCCTGGCTGCCTATAAACATACCAATGTATCCTCCATCCTTAAAATTGCTCAACAGATACTATCACTTTCATTAGGTATCATCTCACACACCTTCACCTTTGGCTAAACTACTTGCAAAAGCAGGCTACACTCAATGTTCTCAGCTCATCTCCTCTATCTCTCTTCTAACTATGCAATCTGTCTTTAGATCTCATCATTTAACTGAAACTGCTCTTTCCAAAGGCAACAATTGTTAAATTGTGTCTCCCCTCTCCTCTCCAAATTCCCGTTATCAAAGTGATTTTATTACAATGTAGGTTAGATCAGTTCAACCCCCTACTCGATAAATTCCAGTGCTTTCGTGGCCTCTAGAATCAAATATAGACTTCTCAGTTTGGCATTTAAAACTCTTCACAATTTGCCCTCTTCCTATATTTTAGTTTTTTTAGGCCAAAGTCACAGAGTTACTTAGTGATAAAGCTAACTAGCAGAATCCAAACTCCTGATAACTACCTTTGTGCTCTTTCCACTATGTCATAGTATTTCCATTTGATTCATATTTCTATTCCTTTAAGAATTTTGCTGCTGTTGCCAAAATTCACCAACTTGTCACATTTCTAGGTTCTCAGGTGCCATATTACTTGAATTTGGGTGGGTTTCCTCTAATGTTTAGTTCTTAGATGGTAAGACTACGTTTCTGAAGAACTTAAAAGGTTGCAGGGGAAAAGGTGAAACACAATGAAAAGGAAGAATTATCTTGACTGTTCACGGATTTCTATCAGTCCTTTACACTTTTTTGAAACATTTTTATAAAAATAAAAAAAGACTATTGGTATTGAATATAAATATATATAATATCTATTCTATATATACATATATATGTATGTATGCATATATGTGTCTATTTGTCTATCTATCTTTGCATATACCTAAGTATTCAGCTTGAGTTCTTGCATAGGAACTATGTCCTTCTTACCCAAATTGGTAATTTGTAATCCATTTTAGTCATTCTTACTTTATTGCTTTGGGAATAGTTGCTGTCCAGATCTTGGAGTTGGTCTGGACAGAAATTTTTCCTAAGGGGATAGAATAAGATTGTAAATGCTAGTTGAAGAGAGAGTATATTTGTGGGGAAAGTTAGTAGAGTAAGGTATCTTTAAATGGATTTGAATGGATTACTGGACGGATGACAAAAAAAAAAAAAAACCAACCCTAGAAATTGGGGGTTTTCTTCTGAGGTACCCAACCAAAACTAGAAATACACATTTTTAAAAAACCATGGTATTGAAGGAAGAAATAGTTAGTAATGGCTCACATATACTGTAGTGCTCTAGAAAATCCTGTTCTTATAACAACCTTTTGAGGTAGGTGGTCTAGGCATTATTATCTCTTTCTGGAAAGTTGGAAAACTGAGGCTCATGGAGGTTAGGTGAGCTGCTCAAAAGTCATCTCTCTCTCTCTCTCTCTCTCTCTCTCTCTCTCTCTCTCTCTCTCTCACACACACACACACACACACACACACACACACACTCCACTCTACTCTGTATCTACTACTCTGACTGGTTTTAACTCCACAGAATAAGATGTCTCCACTCTAGGTTCATACCGGTCTCCCCTCTCCTATTTCCTGCCTCCTTTTCCCTTACCCCCATTAGATTATAAACTTGTGGGTTCTACTTCTGAGAGCCAAGATGGTGAAGTAAGAAGTAAGTTGCTCTCACAGTCCCTTATTAACCTCTGAAAGCCCAGAATGTAACACCCCAGGAAAAACCCTGGAACAGCTGAACCAGCAGAAAGATGGGGTGCAGTAGTCTGGTAACCCAGGTAGCTTGAGGGATTAACAGGAAAGGCCCCTCTTGCCCTGGGGGAAGGAGAGTAGTATGAAACAGGAGGCATCCCATCAAGCTAGCAGAAAGCCCACTTCAGCATACCAGGGGGAGATCCTGAACCTCAAATGGTGGAGCAGACAAACACCAACACCAGGACCCTCGAATGCCTCAGTTAGGGCAGGGCAACCAGTGGAAACTGGCTCGAAAAACTACCATGTGCCTCTGTATTCTAAGGCAACCAAGTCTCCTAGTGCCTCAGCAAAACTCTGGGAATTGCTGGAAGGGTTCCCCCCTCCCCCATCTAAAAGGAGCCAAAAGTGAAAGGAAGGAAAGACAGGGATAAGTGGGCGACCTCCAGGGTCCAGACTACCCAATCCTACCCCTAGAGTTCCAATGTTGCTGATTCCAGCCCAACACCAGGTAAGCTGCCAGAACTCTAGAGACTCCAATTGCCATCGTCAGAGGCCTCAACAGACAAAGCCAGTGACCAGGCCCTGGGCTCTCAACACAAGAAACTTGGGTCAGTGCACCTTGCTCCCCCGCAGGAAGAGCTCAATCTTTTTAAAGGCCAGGAAATAAGCAAACACCATAAGCAAAAAGAAACATGCTATAGATTCTTATTATGGGAATAGTGAAGATCAAGGCAGAAATTCTGAAGATGACAACATTGTTAACAAACCCACATCTGGAACCTCCAAAGGGAATAGGAACTGGTCTGAAGCCCAAAAAGCCTTCTTGGAAGAGCTCAAGAAGGATTTTAAAAGTCAAATAGAAGCAATAGAAGAAAAATTTGGAAAAGAAATGAGAGATATGCAAGAGAGAGTCAATAGCTTGGAAAAGGAAGGACAAAAATTAACTGTAGAAAACAAGTCTTTAAAAAATACAATTGGCCAACTGGAAAAAAGTACACTGAAGAAAACAACTCCTTAAAAAGAATAATTGGCCAAATGGAGAAGGAGGTACAAAATCTAATAGAAGAAAACAATTTGTTAAAAATTAGAATTGGGCAAGTGGAAGCCGATGACTCTGTGAGAGAGTAAGAATCAGTCAAACAGAAACAAAAGAATGACAAAAACATAGATGAAAACATAAAGATTTTAAACTCCCTGAAGGTAAGTACTATCCTTATTTTTATTAATTGTATTCCCAGCACTTAGCACAATGCCTTGTACATAGTAGGTGCTTAATAAATGTTTATTGGATTGTATTGGAAGTAAGTGTAGTGATGAGACTTAGATCCAGGCTTCTTTTTCTTTTTTTTTTCCCCTGAGTCTCACGTTCTATTAGGCTGCCTCTTTATTATTAAATTCCAAGAGCTGCTCAATTCAAAGAGATTCAAAGTTATGTCACACAGATAATAGCCACGGCCTTTTTTCACCCTGTAGTCTGATAAAAATTCAGTATCCCCACAACTGAAACATGAGCAGCCATTGGAGGCCTCTATGCCATGGTAACATAATTTACCATGTCATTATCATTGTTACCATGTGCTTAGCTTCAAAGCAGAAGGGCTATGGTGATAAGTTATTGAAGCAGACATTCTCCAACACTTGTGAAAAAAGAACCCAGATCTGTCTGAATGCACAATTTTAATAAAATAAGCTCGCTTTGAAAAGGATTAAGTATCCAAAGAGTTTAGTTAAACAAGACAATTAGGATTTTTCAGGTTCTTTCTGATGTTATGCACTCCTTGACCACCCTTCCCCCAAAGCAGTAACCCTGATCTATTTAACTTGGTTTAAATTATCTTTTCCTAATGGTCATAATAATTGTCACTGATATAAGACTTTGAAGTTGAAAATACCATTATATACATTATCTAGTTTGAGCATTGCAATAACCTTGTGGGGTAGATATTTCAGAAGGATCAGAGACCAAATTCTGGACGACTTAGCCCTTTCAGCTCCAGAATTCTTATCCTGGGTTCATCCCCCAAACTCCCCTCCATGTCCTGATTGGTGGTGCCTTGTGGGATTCTGATGAATCTACTCACCATCCCTGTAGTTTTCCAAACCAAATACTCCTCCCCAGCCTCCACTCTCCTGTATTTATTATCTCCCTATATTAGAATGTCTGCTTATAAAGAATGGGGACTATCCCAGGGTGGAGAACATTCAGCCTGGAGGGCACATGTGGCCCTCTAGGTCCTCAAGTGTAGCCCTTTGACTGAAACCAAACTTCACAGAACAAATCCCCTTAATAAAAGGATTTGTTCTGTAAAACTTGGACTCAGTCAAAAGGCCACACCCAAGAACCTAGGAGGCCACACGTGGTCTCAAGGCTGCAAGTTCCCTTCCCCTGAGAGTATTTGTATGTCTAGTTTTAGCCCAAGACTTGGCAAAAAGTATGTGCTTAATACATGCTTTATTCATTCAGCACAATTTTGCTACAGGGAAACTGAAGTAAAGAGACTGACTTGCTCATCTAGTAAGTATCTGAGTTAGGATTTGAACCCAGGTATCCTTGACAGTTTTAAATTCTTTATCATTTAAAAATTATTTTTAATTTATGAAATAAAACAAATATTTCCAAACATAGTACAATAAAAAGATGATTGTACATGAAACTGCAAGTGTATTATGCACAATTTGCTATTCCTTTCAAATATACAACAAAATTATTATGTAAATTTCTTTTTTTCTTCCCCCAGAGATAGCTACCATTAGAAACAAATAGGTAAATATACTTAAAATTATTCTATACATGTTTCCATTTATCATTTCTTTCTCTAGATGCAGCATCTTTCTTTATAGTCTTTTATAGTTAATTTGGGAATTTGTAATAGTCAAATGATTTATTCACTCAAAGTCATTCTTAAAACAATCTTGCATTACTGTATACAATGTTCTCTTGGTTCAGCACATTTGGCTCCTTGTTATTTCATGCAATTCTTTCCATGTTTCTCTAAAATCACTGAGGTCATCATTTCCTATACCACAGTAGTATTCCATCATAATCATATACCACAACTTGTTCAGCCATTTCCCAATTGATGGAAATTCCTGCAATTTCCAGTTTAGACCAGCATCTTAAAGTTCTTAGCCTACCAATATTCCACTTAATAAGCATTATACTTTTGGAAAGCTTCCAGGTAATGCATAGGACTCAGACTATGAAATAACTACCGCTTCTTTAAGTATGTATAACCATCTAGGACATCCTTCAGCAAAAATTCACATTTGGAAGCATTCAGACTGACCGAAGAGTCCCATGCTTCTACTTATAATGGGTATTTGCACCAAAAATGGACTCTGTCCTTTGTTGTATTAGGTAGGAGTAAAAACAAGAAAGGAATGGCCCAGTCTCCCTTTTTTTCCTTATATAAGCCATTCTTCACCTGTAGTACCTCAGAAATCTAGAGTTCCATCTTGTGGTTGTAGTCCCACTGATGGAACCTGCCCTGGTAGACGGGCTTTGAAAGTTTCAGTGCCCAAACAGTCCCTTATGATTTTCTTTCCTGTTTATTCTTTCATGCTTCTTGAATCTTATATTTGAAAGACAAATATTCTGTTCAGTTCTGGTCTTTTCATCAAGAATGCTTGAAAGTTCTCTATTTCATTGAATTTCCATTTTTCCCCCTGAAGGATTCTACTCAGTTTTTCTGGGTAGGTTTACCTTGATGCCAACCTGGTAATGAGCCTCTCTGAACTTAACTAGACTGGTCCTCTGAGAAGAGATAAATAGTTCACCATGGAGCTTGAAGTATTTCAAGTAAAATCTTTGTAGGACCCTTTTCTAATTCTACCATCAATCATTGTAGCCTACAAACTATAGAAACTAAAAAAAAGAACAAAATAAGTATTGAATATGTTATTATCCCCATAAATAATGCCCCACCTTCCATCAAAATATAATGTTTTAACCAGGTGAGAATGCTCATTTGTAGTGATTTTTCTGGTTTAGACTAGTGTAAAGGTATCAAACACGCAGCCCCCAACATTCGTGCCACTGGAACTGGTTTAGAATGTAATTGGGAAATGTTGAACAAAATAAATAAAAGTATAATAAAATGCAGATAACATTACATTGTAAAACTAAGTCAAGATGTGGTCCACAGGGATCATAATTGAACCAGTGAGTGTGGAAAGACCAGGTGATTCCACTTCAACTGCCTCCATGGTCAGAAAAGGACCATTGCTTCCTTCCTTTTGTTGCTCTGAAGGCATAGCATTCAGCAGGTAGAGCTGGAATTTTGGTACCAGAGGTCTCTAGAGGAGATCATTTGGGTCTGCTGTTGAGAAAATGAGTGTAATAGAATAAACATTGAATTTCTAGTCAGAACAATTAAGTTCAGGTCCTGAATCTGTTGCTTATTAACTGTGAAGTAAGTCATTGAACTGGATTGGCTTCCTGTTTCATCACTGGTGGGAATTTTAATACTTGTCCTACCAATTCACCTGCTTCTCATCAGGAATATTGTGAAGTAGGTAGTACAAAAAGTGGAAGGCATAATGTAAAAATGATTTATGATTATTATTATTTTGTCAAGACATCTTGGAGTAGACCAGTTGATATGGCAATGTTAGTTGGATTTTCTTCGGCATTCTGGATTTTCCATTACACACACACACACACACACACACACACACACACACACACTGGCCAGAACTGGGCCCATAGCTAATAGTAGTGACTCTCATGGACCAAAAAAATGAATGGACATAGTAGCATAAATAAAATGTTCTCTTTTTAGTCTTTAGCTAAGTTTGGAGTAATTCTTGAAATACAGAAATGATATTAAGTAGGAATAAATCTTATTGTTTGTCACAAAAATCTCCATTGTTTTATGGAATTAGGAAGTCAACAGCTATTGCCAATACCCCTAATAAGGACATCAACCTCTACCCTACTCTACCTTACTTGGAGACTGACTATAAGCACAAGATTCAAAGCAGGAAGACCCAAAAATTCTGGGCGAGGGTTTCTTACCTGGCCCAGAATACCTGAGCCACAGAACTATTTTTTTTAAAGAGGAAAAGGGGGAAAAAAAATAAAAAAGCCTGATGAGACTTCTTTTTGATAGTTTCAGAGGTTGCTGGTCCCAGGGCTCTACTGCTCTTGGGTAATTTTACTCTAGGCTTGCAGTACCTGTGTTTGTGTTGACTTAAAATGTGTGTGTAAGTACCTGAGACTCTTTTGTGCCTTCCTGTGTTCCAATGTAGTGAACACAGATAACATGTGATGATAACTGTGGGTCCGAAGATTGTGATTGCTAAATATTTTAAAACCCTTTGAGCCCCAACTTAGTTTCTAGATTGGTACCTAAATCAGAGGACATGGAATTTTGATTATCAGAAGTCAAAGATCCCAGACACTGTTAAACAAGGAATGTGGTCTATAAAATGATGAAAAATGTGACAGGCCTTGCTGGTTAATTTCCTTCAGTCTGCTTCATGCCATACTTACTAATATAGACTATCATAGGTCGATAGCTAGGCATCCTAAAAATCATGTGATCTAACCCACTCATTATATAGATGAGGAAACCGGTTCAGCGACAAGAAGGGATTTGCCCGTGGTCATGCACTTAGCAAGTAGCAGAGCTGGGATTCAAAGTCATGTCCTTTGCCTCAAAATCCGGGACTCTCTCTGCCATACTACACTGCCATTATTGTTGGCCATAAGAACGAACAGCAACATCAATGATGATGTCACTGCCTCCTTTTAGTGTGACCATTTGCTTGAGCTATAGTGATGGCAGTTGATATAAGCTTCTCTTTCCACAAATGTAGATCTATTGTTACAAACAAAAGTGTCTGTGAATTCATGAATTTTTTTTGAGGGGGGAGGAGCCTTGTGACGCAGAGCTATGATTATTGCAGCAGATTTGGAGAGAACTAGAAAAATCTCAAGTCATTTTTAGAAAGTTTCTATTACCTCCTCCCCTACACACACACACACACACACACACACACACACCCAACCCGATAATGATTCTATAAAACCAATATACGTTCTTGAATAAGTCTTTTCATGATGATTTTCTTTTAGAAAATGAGTGCCTTGGAAGGTCAGGCAAACTGACCTATTATTATTTATATATATATCTTTTAGATGTGTAAACCTTAGTTACAGTCACCCAAAAAAGGATTCTAATACATTAGCTATGTGCCAATAGTACACAGTGCTTGTCTGGATACTACCTTGAATGTCCTAGATACAGATTCCAAGTGTCAGGCTTCCCAAGGTGTTTTTTAAATTATCCCTTTATGAGGATGATGGACATCTAGGTAGTGCCATAGTGCATAGAGTGCCTGGGCCTGGAGTCAGGAAGACTCATCTTCCTGAGTTCAAATCTGCCCTCAGATGCTTACTAGCTGTGGGACCCTGGGCAAGTCATTTAACCTTGTTTACCTCAGTTTCCTCATCTGTAAAATGATCAGGAGGCAGGAATGGCAAACCACTCTAGTATCTTTGCCAAGAGAACCCCAAATGAGGTCACAAAGAGTTGGACACAACTGAAATGACTGAACAACAATGATGATGAGAAGCCTCTTTGCTAAGGAATTGTACTGCACAGTCATATCACAGTTTCAACAAAAGCAATCATTGCAATCTTGAAGATACTATATTCTTCCCAATAACATTAGAAAAGGGCCTTCTGAGAGAACAGTATGGAAAATCTCTCATTTGGGAGATAAACACAATCAAAATAAAGTTCTATTTGTACTCATGGATATTTGCAATGCTTTTGCCAATATTGCAGTATCCTAAGACCTCTTACTAGGTGTGCTTGAATACGTTATAATGGACTTCAGTGTTATAATTACATTCATCTGATACCAGATGAGGAGATTTTGAATGACACATTATCTTAATGTGGCTGACTTTTCTTGCAAATCTGCACTTCCATTTTTTTTGAACCACAATGCCTAATATTGATGTAATTTTTACTTTGTAGCCTTCGTATGTGTGAACTAATCTATCTAGATTATGGAGCAAGCATGTTCTCTGACTGCTGACTCAGTTGGGAAAAAATCTTTAATGTGTGTTACAGATATCTTTTATGTAATACTTCACCTCATTATTACTTTTACAAGGCCAATCAGAGGATTTGTTAATTCAAAGTGAAAGGAATTTAATCAAATAGCATCACAAAATAAGTGATAAGAAAGATGTGTATACTCAGGGTTATCCCTCTACCCAAGGCAAGATGGACTATATAGAGGAACACATGTTCCAGGCAATATGGTTAGTCACGTATTTAGGGAGTGTCTTTTGAGCAGCTGGGTGGTTTGCTGGATAGAGTACTGGGCTCGGAGTTAGGAAGACCTGAGTTCAAATCTGGTCTCAGACACTAGCTGTGTGACCCTGGGCAACTCATTATCTCTGCTTGCCTTAGTTTTCTCATCTGTAAAATAGCATCTATCTCCTAGGGTTATTTTGAGGATCAAATGAGATAATAATTGTAAAGTGCTTGGCACAGTGCCTGGTGCATAATAAGGGCTATATAAATGTTGTTTACTACTACTACTACTACTACTACTACTACTACTATAACTATTATTATGTTCTTTTATTTCAGCTGCCACTCATTGCTTCTTAAACAAAATTCTTAACTGAATTATGATCCAAAATTCCTTCCCTCAGTAGACTGGGTCCCCAATAGGTGATCCAATGGGAAACCATTTATCATAGCACCAAAGTAATTGCGTATATCTGGGGAAAGGAGATTCTTTTCAACCCTGATGCCATGCAAATCAACTTGGGAGCAAGACTGAAAAAGATTAGGTTAAGCTGGTGAAGATGACAATCTTTGCCCTAATTCCCCCAGTCATAAAAAAAACAGCTGTACTCATTTATATCAGAAGCTAACTTTTGAGTGACACAGTGATGCAATCCCAGAAACTATGATCTTTTCTTAAACCGTTGTAATAACTAAATCTAGCTCATTCAAGAGGTGCCACTGAAGTGATTCATATAAAAATGTGCATACAAGAAAATCACACTATGTCATCTAAGAAATTCCTAAATTTGCAGGGCTGAGACAGATGGAGCAGCAATTCAACCTAAGCATCAGTTGTCTCATTGAGATGTTAATTACATGAAATTTAAAACTAAATGATGACTGAGAATGCTGGTGAAAAGTGTTCTTTTAATAATCCCAGAAATTCATGGCATGTCTATTTTAGGTGAGTGGTGCTGGTAAAGGATCTTATTATGGCTAATATTAGTGTCCAGAGGACTTTCAGGTATGTAAACTGCCTTTGTTTTGTTTCAACTTCTAAGTTTCTCAATACACAAAATCTAATAAACAGGGCTGGTAAAATCAAACTCTTCAATAGGCCCCAAAGCTGCCATCATAAGCACACCTTGCTTGGGATTCAGGACAGACATTGTACTCTATTGTTTGCTGGTATTTAAGGCTGAAGCTGCTCTGAATAAAGGGGAGAAAGTGACTGTAGACTTCTCTTAGAAAAGATGAAAGTAGAACTGGAAATGGGTGAACAAGTAGGTATTTAACAAAACTGTCCTTTTTTGCCACATAGACATATTTGGGCTTGCCCCATACTAAATTGCTGAAATATAAAAACTACCCGAACATAAAAGGAGAACGCCTTATCCCACCCTTAAAAAACACCCCCTGGATAGAGCTGTAGCCTTGGAGTCAGGAGGAACTGAGTTCAAATCCGGCCTCAGACACTTGACGTTTACTAGCTGTGTGACCCTGGGCAAGTCACTTAACCCCAATTGCCTCACCAAAAAGCAAAAAAAAAAAAACCCACAAAAAAGCCCCCCCAAAACACCCCCAAAGCTGGTTGCCACAGCACCCCCTTATCCTGCACTCAATCCTTGTGGTTTGCTACAACTACAAAACGTTCTACAATGTGGCTTTCATTTATTTTTCTAGCTTTATTTCACTTTGTACCTCGTTAATCCACATTTCAGCCAAATCAAAGTACTAACAGTTTTCAAAACTTGATATTCCTCCCTCCACTTTTGAATATTTGTATACACCTGCCCAGCTGCCCAAGCTCACAATACATTCTTTTCTCATGTTTACCTCTCAGAATCTCTATCATCTTTGAAGATTCCTCTCACCGACCCTCACCTCTATGCTCCCTTCCCTGACTGCCCCCAGTAGTTAATATTGTTTCCTTCCTCAAATTACTTCATATTCACTTATCAACTTAACACAGCTTATCTTTAATGGAATATAAACTAATAAAGGACAGGGCTATTGTTTAATTTTCCTCTATGTAGCCCAGAGTTTAGCACAGTGCCTTAAACACCCTGGGTGCCAACTAAATGTTTGTTCAATTGAACCTAAGGCACATGGTCTGGCCTCTTTCTGTTTGTGTTAGTTTGTGGAGAGCTGCTTAGAGAATCTTCCAAACTTGGAATAAATGTAGGTGTATGCTCCTTGTACTAACCCCAGTTTTTTTTGGTGGGCTTCTTTGACTTACATATGCAGCCAGCTGGCGTGCGGACTTGGGCCTTGATAACACATTCATTTTATGCTGCCAGGGTGGGGTATGCTATGGGCCCCCTGTGCCACAGTGTTTACCAGTCCTCTGCAGTAGGACACACACAGGATATTGGAATGGTTAATTTTATTAAATGTGTTGTAAATGGCTTTAAAAATGAAACCAAAAATGCAGAAAGTGATTGGGATATTCCAAACATTGGAAAAAATAGGTCCTTGATACTATTTGTCCCAGAAATATCTAACTTTGGTAAGGTGGTGGATGTTTTTTGAATTTTATACCTTCATATGGATCATTTAACAGCTATCCCATATAGGAGTTTATTGCTTTGAATAGGACATTTTTGAATTTTTATTTTTGCTTTAAAAATGTTAAGGATTAATCACCTTAATAAAGGAAGTTAATTGAAATTTTAATTAAAAATCAGCAATGAAAAAAATTAAATAAAGGACTAAAATTAATCAGAGTACTATTCCATAAATCTAAGATTAAGATTCAAATTGGAAAAAAAATCAAATTTACAGTTGTTTAAGCCCCTATAAAACTTTAATTAATGCAATTATCCCTTACTCTCTTGCATTTCCGTATATAATATTTTGCTTGCTTCCTAATTGTTTTATATGTATGTATAGCTTGTCTTCCCAGCTACCTTATAAACTCCTTGAACAGGAAGACCATGTCTATTGCCACTTCTTATCCCTTAAAACTGAATCTTTCAGTTCTCTGTTTTTACTTTCCAATATTTGTTAGGAATCTAATAGAATTAGACCAAAATACAATCACAATAATAACAACACTAATAGCTAGCATTTATATAGCACTTTAAGATTTGGAATGTGCTTTACAAATATCTCATTTTATCCTTACAACAACCTTGGGAAATAGCTGCTGTTATTTTCTCCTTTTGGTAGATAAAGAAACTGAGGCAGACAGACTGTCACAGCCCATAAGTATCTGAGGCCAGATTTGAACTCAAGTTTTCTTGATTCTAGGTCAAGTCTTCCATCCACTGGACCACTTGTCTGCCTCAAAGAAAATTCAGGTTGTAGAGTATTTGAAATCACTGTTTTAGCAGCTGATTATAAAGCACAATGTTGACTGTTGGTCATCCCCAATACATATTTATTGAGTATCCACTGAATTCAAATTAAGAGGTCATAAAAAGTAAAAAGATGTGGTCTTTCCTTATAACAGAGGCTCATAGCAACAACAAATTGTTAAATACCTACAATGTGCAGTAAATACCGAGGAACTACAAAATTCAGCTAAGATATGGGCCCTGCTCTCAAGTAACATCCAACCTAATAGAGGGGAGATTGGTTAATGGCAGGTCAGAAAGTAGGAATTGAAAGAGCACTTGTTTTGGAATCATAAAAGCCAAATTCCTTAATCTAGCTTTGCTGCTTCCTATATGTGTAACCTTCAAAATAGTGTCCTTATCTGTAAAACCAAAGGCTTAGACTAAATGGTTTCTAAGATCCTTTTCTAGCGTAAATCTATGATTCTATTGTAACTATATAAAGAGGAAGGTGTGGTGATCAGAGGTGTTTAACCACCCTTATTTGTCCCTCACTCTAGTAAATAGTTTTTGCACATATTATTTTCTGGTATAAATATTCCTTCCTAGACATTTCCATGCTGGTTCTCTTCAGGTCACACATTCTTCCATTACTACAATAATTTCCAAGTATATTATGAATTGTGACAACAACAAATACCCTAATTCTCCATTTCTTTTACCAGGTCACCAGAAGGCCATGCTTTGCCCTAGAATGCAGAGTCAAGAACAAAGATGTCTACTTCTGGTATAAGCAAAGTAAGGGGTCTTAACCCTTTTTTGTGTGTCTTGGTCCTGTCTGGTGAATGGTATAGATCCCATCTCAGAATATTAAGTGCATAAAATGAAATACATAGGATTACAAAGGAAACCACTTATTTTGAAGTACAGTTATCAAAATTAAAAAGAATAAAGCCCATAGACCACAGGTTAGGAATCCCTGATGTAAGATGAGATTTTGGATGGAGATCAACCCTTGACCAAATCAAAATCTGGTGTCACCCTTGCTCTAAGATGGAATATCAAAAGTTGTAATTAAAGATTAAAAGTATTGATGGTATAGAGAAAATAATGCTAAATCTGGAGTCAGAAGTTTGGATTAAATGATCTCTTAATTGTCTTCTAGATCTAGATCTAATGATCCTTTAATTTTTGAACCACCAAACTAGCTTGCAAAAAGTCACTGAATTAGTGGATATTATATGAGGGGGGGCCCTAACAGCAATGGGATCCCTCCCTCCTTTCAAATTTCAACACAAGTTCCACTTCCAAAATGAGGCCTTAACTACCCCAGTGTCTCTCCACCCCACGATTACTGTGTAAGGGCTTTCTATATTTATTTTTTATTTCTTTACATGTTTGTAAATGCTTTCCCTTAATAGAATTTAAACTCCTTGAGTGTGGAGACACTTTGATTTTTGACTTTGTCTCCCCAGTAGGATTCATAATTGTCTGTTGAAATGAACTGAACTATTTCTTAATCCTGAGTTCAATGTATACCCTTGGTTAATTCCAATCCTTGCCTGAAATGTGGAAACATCACAAAAATGGTTTCTTTCCAAGGCTCAGCAGAAACCTTCTTCCATATGATACTTCTCTAGCTCAAACACAGAACAAAATGCTGAGCTTAATTAATAATATAAACTAGTGCCTTCTATTATGAAGGGTGAAGTGGAATTGGTGTCTCCTGCAATACACTTATCAGTCACTCCTACATAACTTTAGGTAGTAGGAAATTAGGGCTTCTACTTCCCAGGCTATAGTACAAGATTATGAAATGGCTAATTTCAAAATATGTTTTGTATGACTTCGTATATATGACTGATATCACATTGCTTGCCTTTTCAAGGGGTGAGGAGGGGCAGGAAGGATAAGAGAATTTGGAACCCCAAATTTTCAAGAATGAATGTTTAAAATGTTTTTAATGCAATTAGGAAATATTAATGAAATATACAAAATATATTTTTAAAAGGTCATGAAAACTGACTCTTCCTTTTGCTACATTTTGTCTCAAATCGATGATAAACTTCTTTGAGTAGTCTAGGGATGTATGGAATGTTTAAAAACCCTCCTTTTTTGCTTTTCATAATGTTTAGAATTAACATATGGAGGGAAAATAATTGAGATTTTGATGACCAAATTCAAATTAGAGAGTTATCATGTCTTATCAAAGTATATGGTTTGGAAATAGCCGATACTTAATACAAAAATATAAAACAAAGTAAAAAAACAGCATCTGATAGAAACATGTATCATAGTAGGAGTGCTAGTTCAAGTCCAGGTAACAAAGAAGCAAATTTAAATGATTCTTAAATTATTAGTACAGTTTACCCAGAAAATTAAAAAAAATACATATTTTAAATGCATGTTTTTGTGGTCTTCTGCTAAAGCTTGTCTATGAGTTTTCCTACTTCCTGATCCACAGAACACTTTTTGCTGTAGATGTGGAGAGAATGCTATCTAAGGGCAGCCTTTTCACTTGCGCTCAAACAAAAATAAAGATTTTTCACTGTGATGCATTGGTCTGACCAACCTAGCCAATGTAGCCTGGCTTCCTAACTCATTGCCATTAACCTTTGCCAGGCTGACTCTTCAATCTGCAGTGACAACACTTATTCTAACTTTATCTGTAAGTGTAAAACAACAGAACAAGAAAATTAAAGGGGAAATGACATACTCCATGGATTGAGATTGAAATTTCAAAGCAGGGCAGTATATAAAGTGAAGATCTCAGAAGTCTTTCCCTTGCTAATTTACATTTTCCTTATGATGACATCTTCTCAATATTCTCAAAGAAAGCCATAGATATCTCTTTGCCTGAGAGAACTGGAGCACAACATAGGAAAAAGAAATGCAAACTTTGTCACGTTTACCTGAAAGGAAACGTAAAACTCCAGAAGCCTTCCTGGAATGTATGTGGTAGCTTATCCCATGTACAATATTAAATGAAGTGTTGTAGGATTCATTGTTCCAAATAGTTTAGGGAATGACACGTCTATGGTGCAGGTCAGTTCTGACATATTTACCTTTGTGGAAGATGTTTTATGTTACCATCTTGCTTTTGCATTAGTAGGAAGGGGTTTATGAGATGAACACTATCAAGTTTCTGGCACTAACCAAAATAAGCTTAATGTTAGAATAAAATTGCAGTGTATATATATAGCTGTCACCTATCAACTTAGTTCAATTATATCTATTATGTTGGATTTTTTCTATACTTCTATATAGGAGAAAAGACAGGTCTGTTATTTAGAGATCATTATTGTTTGTCCTTGGTCATTTGAGTTGCAAATATGCTGTTAGCATGGCCAATATGAAGCTTATACCTAACCATTTACCCTCACGTCTGGGACCAGGAACAGTTTATTGTGGGTCAGTATAAATGAGCAACAATCATGACTTATTGTACTATATGGGTTATATGATGCTTTGGGGGAAGGGAAGGCTCATGAAAAGTTTTAGTGGGAGTCATAAATTTTTCTGCTGTGAAGTTGATATAATATTTTATAAACATACTTTATGATTTCACTTAAAATATTTTTAACAAGATAAATACCCCAAGATTGTGAGATATTTCATCCATCTATGAAAGTAGGTCTAAAATGGTGTGAAAATGTGGTAGTTATAATTAGAGCCATATAAACCAATTTGCAATGAAAATATATAATTCTGAATCTTGGGTCTGGCTTAGCCTTGGTGAACTGTTGGGTAACTCAAATGTGGAAAGCTCTGTAGTGTGAATGAGTGCAGATGCCTGGAGATATCGACAAAAACTCAAAAATATGAAAAAAGCTTTGAAAATCAGTTTTCCCAGGGATGTTGAAAGGGGATGTGTCAGAATCTGAACCCATGAATTAGTGGTTCCTTCTAGAACCTTTATTAAAAACAAAACATCCAGGCAAGTATGTCTTTATTCCTCTCTGGCCTCCACTCATGATCTTCTGGACTTTCTCTTTGTTGTTGTTCAATTGTTTCAGTTGTGTCCAACTCTTTGTGACTGCATTTGGGGTTTTCTTGGCAAAGACACTAGGGTGGTTTGCCACTTTCTTTTCCAGTACATTTTCTTTTTTTTTTTTTTTTGCTTTTTGGTGAGACAATCAAGGTTAAGTGACTTGCCCAGGGTCATACAGCTAGTAAACATCTGAGGAGAGATATGACTTCAGAAAAATCTCTTCCTGGCTTCAGGCCTGGCACTCTACCCACTGTGCTACCTAGATCTTTCTCTACAAGACTACAATGCCACAAAAGCCTCCTCACCCAAGAAGTTCACTCTGCCCCTGATTTCTCAAATAGGAAGCATACTCTACCCCTGTGACTCCTTGCTCTGATTAGCTTGCTCCTCTCAGATCCCTGTTTTAAGGAAAAGGCCAGATATGTCTTCATTCTTCTCCAGGCTCTAGGACTGAATCTCTAGATTTATTCTACCATACTCCCATGTGGAGTACTTTCTTCACATCTTCATCCCTCTAAACCTTCCCCCCTTTTCAGCCCCTCTTACTGTTGTCTTCCACCTTTAGAATGTAAACTCCTTGAGGGTAGGCATTTCTTTTTTGTTTGTATTTTATTTCCTATCACTTAGCACAATGGCACTGCATAAATGTATCTTGACTTGGGAAGCTTCACAATCAGAGACTGAGTCACTTTTAAATGATATTTTATTTAAAAAATTGATCTTTCTCTTCAAATTTGGAAGCGCAAATCCAAGCATAATAGAAATATGTAATTTGTGGATACTAAAATTATTTTACAAAACTATATTGTTACGTGAGATAACAGGCATAGTTGCTAGAAGTCCAGCCATACATTCAGGAAGAACTGGGTTCAAATCCTACCTCTGATATACATGAACTCAGTGACCATGCAACTGCTACACAACCTTCCAACTTTTCAAGATTATAAACTGCTAATGCTATTGCTTAGACTCTTCCTTGCATTTAACTCATTTATATTAATTTTCTTTCTATTTCTTCAGTATATATTTGTATATGTCTCAGTTGTCTCTTCCATTAGAATATCAGCTCCTTGGGCTTATTCTCATAGTATTCCCATTGCACAACACCATGTCAGCACACAGCAGACACTTGATAAATGCATGTTGATTGACTGGCTGATCAAGTGATTGCATTTAAGTGCTGATCTATAGAAGTGTAGGGAATTTCTGCACCAGGTTTCCACTACACTAGTGAAAACACAAATCTGTACCACCAAAATAATAATGTTATCATAATAAGAATTATTATTATTATTGTTGTTGTTATAGTAGTAATAATAATGATACATGACATGCTGCCTTTCTCAGAAAGTGAGTCCATCCAAGGGGTGGCAGGTGGAGTGAGGGGTGGGGTCTAATCTTGGTGTCCAATTATATAGCAACTGTTTTTAGAATCAATAAAAATAAGTGAGTTTTGTTATTGTTATTGGCCGAGTCTTGTTTTTTTTTTTTTCACAAAGACTATTCTAAAGGTTTATACTTACTGTCATCAAAGACTTACTCCCAATAAAAATGCTAATGGAGTAAGAAATACCAAAGAGGGAAAAACCTTGAAAAGATGTTTGGGAATTACTTTATTTTTGACTTCACCATTCTATTCCCATTGTCCAAGGGAAATGAGTTGATTAGCTAAAATAGAGCTGAATCACCATTCCAAAGGAGCATTTTTGCCTTTCCTTTGTATATTTGTCTTTTAAGGGAAAAATGTTAGAAATTTGAGAAATGATCTTTTGAGAGTGAATGAATAACAATAAAATAATACATTTATATTATACTTAATTGTTACAATTCCCATCTTTATCCTTTATCACATTTGAGCCTCACAGAACGGTGGCCTAGGAACAGTTCATTTCGTTATTTCTAACACCCCCTCCCCTGTATCTAATTATTTTGTAGGTATCTAATTATATGGACAGCTAGATGGCACAGTGGATAGAGCACTGGGCATGAAGTCAGGAAGACCTGAGTTCAAATTTGACTTTTGATACTTACTAGCTGTGTGACCTTGGGCAAGTCGCTTAACCCTATTTGCCTTAGTTTCCTCATCTGTAAAATGAGCTGGAGAAGGAAATGGCAAACCATTTCAGTATCTTTGCCAAAGAAATACCAAATGGGGCCACACAGAATTGGACATGACTAAAAAATGACTGAACAAACAAAAAATCTAATTATAGTCTTATTTGTCTATTCCAGTTTACCCCTTTTAAATGTGAGTTTCTAGTTTTGCCTTTCTTTGTATCCTCAACACAGCATAGTGCCTGGCATGCAGAGGCCCTAAAAATGCTTATTGATTCATTCAGATATTTATCAAGCACCTACTCTATTTTAATGTCAGGTATATTTTCACCTCACTATCTAAATACTTTAAGCCATATTTTGCAGATTCCAGTGATATAAAATCAGCAGAGCTACAAACTCTCTTCAATTGCAACCTGCCATGTAGTGAACTGATAGAAGGGGCTGTGGGCATTGCCCAGTGATATCTTAGAGGAGAGCCTAGTCCTGGCTTCACTGCTGATTCACTAACGGAGATGAGATAACCTCATTAGCCAGCAAGCACAGATCAGGGTAACTTTATTAGAAGCCTCTCTTCCTGGGGAAGCTAATGTACTGATCAGATCTCTAGGGACCAGAATTTGTGAAACTGGCCCCTGTAGAGGGAAATGGCAGACTGATTAATACCTATGGCACTGCCAGCCACAGCCCAGGATGAGCTGATTCCTAATCAGCAATTCCCCTGACAGTCTCAAGTAACACAGGTATCATGCTTGACATTCTTCAGCAGTATCTATTCCCTCCTTTTTGGGAATTTCCAGAGACTGGAGCCAGGCTTTCAATTTCTGCTCTGAGAACAGAAGGTTAGGAAAATTCAGGAGTGCCCTACCTTATAACCAAAAGGTAATTACCCCATTAAATTTGAAGTGCATATGGTACTGTATACATAAGTTTGAATTCTACAATATAATAGGGCCAGTTTATAGAAGAACCCCAGATTGATTGAAAGGAGCAATACGATCTATTAGATAAAGTTAACAGAACCAGGGAAATGCCATATTTACATTTTAAAAATACATTTCTTCCCAAATTCCCCACATGGAAAATGTACTATTTTCTTGCCATTTACAGGTGTGTGTGTGTGTGTGTGTGTGTGTGTGTGTGTGTGTGTTTTAGCAATTTGCATTCATTTCCCAGAAAACTGGTAAATGGTGGATAAACAACTATAGTTCCCTGGGGAAACCAATTGGAGACTCCTTCCAAAATGATATGGAACCATAGATTTAGAACTTGAAGGGACTTCAGATATCACTTAAAATACATCAAATATGTAGTTTTACAGGCTACATGTGGCCCAGACACTCTTGGACCAAATTGAAATGTAATTGGTGTATATTTAACAAAATAAATTAAAATACAGTAAAACATAGATAATATTACATTTTAAAACTAAGTCAATATGAGGCCCACAGGGATACTTATGTACAGTTCAGTGACCCCCATTTCTATCTGAGTTTGACACCACTGATCTAGTCCAACTCTTGCCTTTTACAAATAAAGAAACTGAGGCCTGGAGAGGTAAGCAGTGTTCCCGAAGTCACATAGGTAATAAGGGCAGATGTAGGAATTGAACTCATATCTTCTTACTCTGGATCCAGTGTTCTTCCTATTTTACTTATTAATGGCTACTCATTAGCTCTGATCATTTCGCCAATTCTGTATCTATCCAATTATACTATCATCTAGTCCTATCTCTCCATCTTTTCCTCAAGAAAAACAAGAGATTTCACCAAATGCTTTGCTAAAATCTAGGTAAACTATCTCTATCTATAGAATTTCCTCATCTACCAGTTTAGCAACCCTATCAAAAAAAGGAAATATGTTTAGTGTGGCATGACCTGTCCTAGAAATCATTCTGGCTTTCTCTTATCATGGTTTCTTTTTCTACATGTTTACTATTGCTTAAAAATATGTCCTAGAAATTTGTCAGGAATTGAAGTAAAAAGGAAAAAAAATCATTGACCTACATATAGTCTAAAGACTATTTTCTTCTCTCTTTTTACCTTTTAAATCAGGACAAGATTTATCCCTCCCCCAGACATTATTCCTCTTCTGGGAGTCAAAATGGCAGAGTAAGAAATAAGTTGCACCAATCACCTCTTGAAAGAGATCCCCAAAGGAAAACTCCTAGAAATGTTGTAGCCAGATTCCAGAATTCCCAGGTCAAAGAGAAGATATGGCAAACAGCCAGAAGGAAACAATTCAAGGATTGTAGAAACACAATCAGGATAACACAAGATTTAGCAACTTCTACATTAAGGGTCTGGAGGGCATGGAGCGTGATATTCCAGAGGGCAAAGCAGATAGGACTACAACCAAGAATCCAGGACTACAATCCAAGAAACCCAGCAAAACTGAATATAATCCTGCAGGGTAAAAAATGGTCATTCAATGAAAAAGGGGACTTTCAAGCATTCCTCAGGGAAAAGACCAGAGCTGGATAGAAAATCTGACCTTCAAATACAAGACTCAAGTGAAGCATGGAAGAGGTAAACAGGAAAGAGAAATCATAAGAGACTTATTAAGGTTGAACTGCTTATGTTCCTGCAGGGAAAGATGATCTTTGTAACTCACGAGTCCTTTGTCAGTATTAGGGGAGTGGGAGGGAAAAAAATTATATGTATGTATAGATAGATAGATAGAGGGCACAGGGTGAGTTGAAGATGAAGGGGTGATATCTGGAAAATAAAAATAAGGAATGAGAGAGGATTATACTGGGAGAAGGAGAAAGGGAGAAGTAGAATGAGGTAAAATATAACACATGAAACAGACAAGAAGAGGCTTTTACAGTGGAGGGGAAATGGGGGAAGGTGAGAGGAAATGAATATATCTTATTCTCATAGGATTTGGCTTAAGGAGGGAATAACATACACAATGGGGTATGGAAATCTATCTTACCCTACAGGAAAATAAGGGGGGAAGGGGACAAGAGAGCAAGGGGTTGATAGAGGGGAGGGCAGATTGGGGGAGGGGATAATCAAAAGCAAACACTTCTGAGGAGGGACAGGGTTAAAAGAAAGAATAGAATAAATGGGAGGTAGAATAGGATGAAAGGAAATATACTTAGTTTTTCACAACAGGACTACTATGGAAGTGTTTTGCATGACTACACATCTATAACTTGTATCACTATGCTTGCCTTTTCAATGAGGATGAGTGGGGAGGGAGGAAGTGAGAAAATTTGTAACCCAAAGTTTTAAAAACACATGTTAAAAAAAATTTTAAAAGTTTGTAAACTCAAAAAAAAAAAAAGAAATAAGTTGCTCTCGCCCTCCCTTACTGACCTTTGAAAGCCCAGAAAACACCACTCCAGGAAAACCCTAGAACAGCTGAACCAGCAGAAAAAAAAATGGGGAGCCACAATCTTGTAGTCTAAAAAGCTTGGGGGATTAATGGGAAAATTGGCTGTAGAAAACAAATTCTTAAAAAAATGCAGCTGGACAAATGGAAAAAAAAACATACTGAAGAACACAACTCCTTAAAAGGTAGAATTGGCCAAATGGAAAAGGACATGATTTGGACATAAAGGATGATACCATAAGCAAATTGGTAGAGCAAGGAGTAGTTTACCTGTCAGATCTATGGAGAATGAAAGGATTTTTGACCAAACAAGAGATAGAGAGCCTTATGAAATATAAAATAATTTTGATTATATTAAGAAGTTTTTGCACAAACAAAGCAAATGCAAACAAGATTAGAAGGAAATCAGAGAGCTGGGAAACAATTTTTATAGCAAATGTCTTTGCTAAAGGCCTCATTTCTCAAATATATAGTGAATTGAGTCATATTTATAATGTCATTCCCCTATGATAAGTAGTCAAAGGATATGAACATGAAGAAATCAAAGCTATCATATGAAAATCATATGTAATCATATGAAAAATGCTCTAAATAACTATTGTTAGAGAAATGCAAATTAAAATAACTCTGAGGTACTATTGCTAATATGACAGAAAAGGAAAATGATAAATGTTGGAGAGGATGTAGGAAAATTGGAACACTAATACATTGTTGATGGAGTTGCACAAACTGTTCATACCCTTTGATCCAGTAATAGGTCTGCACCACAAAGAGATCATCAAAAAGGGAAAATGACACACATTTGCAAAAATAGCAGTTCTTTTTGCGGTGGCAAAGAATTGGAAATTGAGGGGATGTCCATCAATTGGGGAATGGTTGAACAAGCGATGGAATATTATTATGCTATAAGAAATGAGGAGCAGGAGGATTTCAGAAAAAACCTGGAAACACTAACATGAGCTGTTGCTGAGTGAAGTTAGCAGAACCAGGAGAACATTGTACACAGTAACAACCAACACTCTGAGATGATCAACTATGATAGACTTAGCTCTTCTCAGCAATACAATGATTTAAGACAATTCCCAAGGACTGCTATTCACATCCAGAGAAAGAACTATGGACTCTGAATGCAGATCAAAGCAACTATTTTCACTTTTGTGTGTGTGTGTGTGTGTGTGTGTGTGTTTTTCCTTTTGCTCTGTTTTTTCTTTCACAACATGACTAATATAGAATATAACCTATACCAAATTGCTTACTTTCTTAGGGACAGGGGAAGTGAGAGAGGGAGGGAGAAATTTCAGAACTCAGTTTAAAAAATGTTAAAATTTGTCTTTATACATTATTGGAAAAAATAAATACTATTAAATAAATTTAATTGTTACAGTGCATAACAGAGGGCAAGCTGATTAAGCACTTGAGAAATGTCACAAAGGATCATAGAGGTCATGGCATTTCAACATGGGATAAAACCAAAGAGGGGGAGCACCTCATAAAACAGAGGGTGTCTCAAAAATCTTAATGCAATTTTTAGCTACTAAAGTTTAAAACGGTCCTAAGACTTTTGGTATACCCTTTATTAATAACAGCTTATAGTTTTATAATATTTAAAAATTGTTCAACACTTTCATCATAATAACCCTGTATGATACAGGTAATATAAATTATTATCTTAATTTGGAGAATAAGCTCAGAGAGGTGATTTATTGAGGGTCAAAGAAGTATCATGCTTAAGATTATGAGTTCAAACCTAGGTCTACAGCATATAGGTTCTCAACATGATTACACCAAGATGCCTATTACAAGTTCCTTAAATATGAAAAGGCATCATGGCACAACAGATAAAATATTGCTGAGAACTTGGAGGCCTGATTTTGAATCCCTCCCTTCAACACAATAGCTCTGGGATCATAGGCACCCCAGTTCTCAAAGACTGTTTCCTTACCTTTGAATTGTTGTAATGATTCTTACCCTACCTCCCTCCTAGGGTTGTCTTGAAAAAGTATGTTAAAAGCCTTAAAATGTCATTAAATTTAAGTTATATGAGAACATTTAGGACAGCTAGGTGTGCAATGGATAGAGTCCAGGACCCTAAGTCGGGAAGACTCATCTTCTTGAGTTGAAGTCTGGCCTTGGACACTTACAAGTCACTTCACCCTGTTTGCCTCAGTTTCCTCATCTGTAAAATTGAGTTGGAAAAGGACATGACAAACCATTCCAATATCTTTGCCAAGAAAACCCTAAATGGGGACATGAAGAGTCCGACATGATTAAAAACAACAATGGAAACATTTAGAAGTCTTTTATTAATGTGGTAATAGAAAACAGACAACAATGGAGCTTCAGATTTTGAGGTTTTGATTTCCATTAGGAAATTGTTGAACAAGTCAATAATTTGACATAGTGGAGAGAATCCTGGATTTACTCTCAGGAAGACCTGAGTTCAAATGCTGCTCTAAACACTCACTAGCTGTGTGACCCAGACAAGTCATTTAATATGCTTGAGCCTCTGCTTCCTTATTTGTAAAATGAGCCTCTAAGGCTTCTTCCAGCCCTATGATCCTATTCTATGTAAGATATCTTCAGGTATTTTTAATGAAACTTTGCTGCAAACAGTGTTGCAAATGGCAATTAGAGGTGTGCCTCTGATGGGGTTGGAATCTGAGCCCCAGAAAGGAAAAACTCTGGCCCCAGACCATTTCCCACCCTTGGTAATTCTATTACCTCATGGACTCTGTACTTTCCCACATGGCCAAATCTCTGGCGTTCCCCTGAGGCTATGGTCCCATTAACTGGTCTTTCATTGTGGCTACACCCAATGTCCCCTCTATTGTCTTGCCTCCCTATGGCCCCAGGCCACTTCCCACCCTTGGTCCCACCTAGGCTCCATTTCCTACTCTTGGGAATTCTGTTACCTCATGGACTACTTGGCCACTCTCCCACAGTCTTTCTGTATATAAGGTCCATCTTGTCTTCATTAAGATGCTCTGATTCTTAGAATCTAGCCAATAACCCATAGATGCTCAGATTCCTTAAGAGTCTAGCTAATATGGCAAATCTTCAATAAACTTTGTTTTTGGCTGCAAGAAGGCTTGGGTCGAATTCTTTCGGGCAGGACCCGGTTATTGTGATTTTGGGGTGCCAGGACCCCTAACCTCTAGACTGCATCACCTCCACTCCAGTAAGCCAGATATGCCAACAAATGCTTGCAAACTTACAAACTAGATAAATAAAGAACAATAATTTACATTACAAAGGTTTCATCTCATGGTTCTTTTACACTTCAACTTTTTAATACATTTAAATTCTAATTATGGCATAAAATTAAATTCAATCACAACTTCCAGGTATTTCATTAAGTGGACGTTTATTTAGTATTGTTTTAGAAACACCTAACAATTTACATCTCAGCCGGAACGGGAGGTATAAAAAATGTGTCTAACTCCCTCACAATCTGATTCTACAAGGGAACTAATGGCTACTTTTATCTAAAAACAATTGCACTTGTAAAGTTCCAGGAAGAGCTCCTCTGATTTGAATGTCAATAGATTGATTTTTCATCCCAAAATGGAATGAAGTTTAATCATGAGTGAAATTCATAGTATGAATACTGTGAGCAATGAATGTACAGTAACCACATCATAAAGGCGCCAATTATACTAACTTTAATATCTTTACAAAAATTTTTACTTTTTTAAAATTTTGACCTCAAGAAAAATGAATCTGAAGGAACAACTATGGACACCTAGTTTAGATCAGAGCAGAGGAATCTACTGGGAGTAATCAACACACTCACTACCACCTTTTTGATCTCCAACAAAGTATCTGCCCTGCTTGTACTACGGAGTGTCTTTCATTGTTTGGCACCAAGACTGGCTGACTGCCTCTCCGAACCTGTCAGCCAAGTTTCTGGCATCGTCTTATCTGTGAGGCACATTGATTGCTTTAATACTCAATCTCTGGGAAAAATTAGTTCTCACACACATCAGGAGAACTCTAGGGGACCTCTGTCTTCAGTTTCAAAAAGACTCTACTTCTGAATACTGTGCTCTGTGGTGATTTATTAACCCTGGAGTCTAAACCCCTGAAAAGCTGACATATAAATTAATTGATGCTCTTTGCTTTTGAGTAATTAGGAAATGGAAATCTCTAAATTGTTGTTAGGTCCAAAGAACTTCCTGGTGTAAGATGTCAAAACTCCTCTATCCAAACTTGTGATTTAGAAAGCTTTTTTTTTAAAGGTTGAATGAAGTGCTGAAAAATGTAATTAAATTGAGGAGGAATGTGCTATAAATTCAAGAATGCATGCCTTAGTCAGCATGCAGAATAATTTTTTGAGTATCATATAGTGAAGCTAACATTTCTATTTCAATAAAAAAAGTATTCCCCTGGTTTCTACTGATCTCCAACTTAAATATCAGCAGTGCAATCAGATGTTTGAGAGCTATTGTATAAAACATCTCTGCAGTCTAAATTAACAAGTACTCCTACTTTGACTTGCAAATATTTTGAATTGTTTCACTGGACAAAGATTTTATGTGCTATTCCATTCTTATATTAGCTATTGATTCTCTGAATTTAAATTCACTAATTCTAATCAGGGATCATAGCAAATGACAATAACTCAGCATATTTCTTAATTTTTAAAAAATTATAAATAGCCACTGTAACACAGCATTCCAGAGGACCTGCTATATCCATTGAACTGAGGACTCAGTGATAAATGCCCTTAGTGAGCACCTGATAGATATTGTTCAATTCAAATTGATTAAGTGGGAAACAAAGTAAGAACTTACTGCTGGAAAGCACATATGAACAACTGTGTGTTGACTTTTGAATCATCTATACTTGATTTAGGAGACATTTTCTATTGTTGGAACTTTGTAGGTAGATGCTCAGCAAAAAAGGTCTTGGTGCTATAGTTTGGCTCTTGGAGTCAGCAGAGCTGTAACTAGAAATTCCTGTACTTGGGGACAATTCAGTAGACTATTATGAGCAAATTTGGAGAAAGACCTCACACCTCAGGACACAAAGTTCCGTGATATGGGGGAGGAGTGCATTAAAATAACAAGTAAATAATTAGGTCTTGCAATTTCATGTAGACTGATAATTTTTTTTATTCTATTCTTTACTCAATTCCAAGTTCTCTCTACAGGGGGAAGCTTAACAAATATTTGATGTAACGAACAACTTTTTTTTTAAAATTACTAATTCATTGCATTTTTAATTGATTGCCAACATCTTTTTCAGCAAGTTTTGTGTACTATTATCTTTGAAATAAAGTTGATCTTAAAATATAGAATTAAAGATCAACCACATTGCTAGATCACTGAGTCATAATTGAAAGAAAACTGTATGAAAAGATTTTACTACAAAGATTCCTTTAAAGTTTTGTTTAAAGCAAAAGTTAAAAAGTTGATTCTAAAAGGGTCTCATTGAAGTTTTGTTTAAAGTGAAGAGTTTCACAAAAAGTTTGGGAATTACTTTTCTATGCTAAAATCCCTTTGTAGTGACATAAGTAATTGAGAGTTGACTCTATCTTGACAAAAGTATTCAGCAGGAGAAGTTAGATTCTACAAACTTAAGAGAAAAGTAACTGTTTATGATGTAAAAACAAAACATCAATAAAACTTTAAAAGAGAGAGACAACAGTACCATCTCTGCTCTTCCTTTTAAGATTTTCATTTTGATATGCAGTAATTAATGTACTTGATTGACCAAATGTAGAAGGACCATTATAGAATGACAATATTTGATTAGCACTTGGTAAAAAACAATCACTCACAATTTTCAGGAAGATATTTACCTTGTGACTGGACTTTCTTTAACTGAAACCTGTTGTTTGATCACACAGAATACTTCTGCTTTCCCCTGTTTCAGGATTAAGCTGTATGTTATGCTTCATCTATTCATAGTTTAATTATATAGCAAGATGGAATCTGTGTTAATGAAATTTGCACAATATATGCACTTTATTTCTATGATTATTTCAATGTGGCCTGATAATAAAACACCTGTGAGGGTCATTGTTGACCTTGTTTAAATGGGATCAATATAATCAAAATACATTAAATTATAAAAATTAAAGAGTGTGCCTAAAATTTGATGAACCCAAATGATTCCCTCTTTAATTGAACCTTAATTTTACTTTGATATAATCATTAACAGACACTTAATTACAGTAAATTGAAAGGGCATATCCTTCTCAAGAATTCAATTTTTAAAATGAGAACTGATTGTATAAATATCCTAAAACCCATTTCATGACCTCTTTGGGCAGAAATGAAAATTTCTCATTATGAACAGCTGGTTCATTTATTCATTCAATAATTCAAAGAAAAAAAAACACCTTACTAAGCACCTACTCCGTGTAGTGCACAGTTGGGTGACTGAGAATAGTACAAGGCTACCTACATGACAGGATGGGCTCATCATTTGTTAAACTCTTTTTGAATATTTTTCAAACATTAAAAACATTTTAAAAGCTTACAAATTTATCATTCAAAAATGTGTGTTGATATGTCATGTGAAGATGTGTTTTGGAAAGTATCTGGAATCAAATTATACAAGCAATTAGTCTTGTATAATTGATTTTCAACTTTGAGTCATTGTAGCATTCATTGTAAACTCTCAACTTTGCTTCAATAGAAATGGGCTACTTTACTCCTGGGTCATATTCCCAGGCATTCTAAAAGTATAATTATTCAACATTCTGATGAGTTTGCAAGTATTGTAATTTCCAAGTTTAATAGGGGAAAGTCACAGAGAAATTGTAATGACTTTCTTTGGTGTTCTACAATACCAAACTAGAATTTTGAGCTAGCCATCAGGCTTTGTTGGCATCGTAAAGATCAAAAACTGGATCGATTGAATTTTGTACTTTTTAAGTGGATGGTTTTAGCTTTGGAAAAACAAACCAAAATCACAAACCTGAATGAGATAATTAATTAAAGGCTCTTCCTTCCTGGTCTTTCCTTTTAATGGCAATTACTTTGTCTTTAATGTTTTAGCACTCTCATTCTGCTACTGCCCTTATCAGAGCTGGCCAAATCCAAGAATTTGCCTGATCTACTTGTTTTCATTGTGGCTAGGTTGTTGTCTCAACAACAACCTCTTGTTTTCTGGAAACTGCATATATCCTCGGGGAAAACAGTTGATAACTATTCCCTTTCAAGTTTTAGAATTTATTCCCCTGTGGA